>NC_044366.1:6422082-6722082 GCF_007364275.1 Archocentrus centrarchus
AGTAGTCCTGTGAGACTGGTGACCTATCCGAGGTTTACCCTGCCTCTCCCCCTGTAACAGCTGTGACAGGCTACAGATACCCTGAAACCTTGAACTGGATAAAGAGTTAATAAAATGGATGCATGGATGAACAGCTATGAGGATATGAACTCATTGAAAGTGTGTGTCTGTGCAGAAAGAGCAGACTGTGGTTTGCAGTTTTCTCCAGAACCAATCATCCAAATAATGGTTGAAAAAAATCTGTCACCAGAAGCCAAAGGTGTCCAACTATATTTGTAAGAAGCAGTTTGAGTTTTATACTATCAGTGGTGAAATATTAGTTACATTACTTTCTGGTTAGCTCTCATTTAGGTGCTTAAAATTTAAGACTTGTCTTATTTCCAAAGCTGGAATTAGGTTTTAGGATTTAGGCAAGGTTGAAGCTTGGGTTAAAAAAAAAAAAAAAAAAAAAACTGGCAACACACTGATACCAGTGAATATCCTCACAAATCTAGCCATCAAATATACCTCTGTGGTGAGTGTGTGTTTGTGGTTCCTCTCCCTACACACAGAGTGGAGCAGACAGGATGATAACTAGAATCAAACTCTGCAGTGCAATAATTAATATCCTCAGCAATATTGCCAGCTGGGGACTGCATGAAAGGTTGTTGAGTTAAGCAAAGATGGATTTCTCAAAGTATTAATGCTATTATGTTATGCACAAATGTTTGATTACTCCTATCAAAAATATCATGATGCAGCAGTTCGGTTTTGACAGGACATGTGTTTTACTAAAAATATCAATATTTTGTGCCAGTGTATTGATAATGTATCACAAATGCACCATGAGACAGTTTTTGGGAACTGGTTCTATATAAATATAATTGTACTAAAACAATTTATTGCCATATGAATATTTTGTTCCCTACTGCACATGATAAAATTGTTGAACTGCATGAGCACAGCATTTACTGTCAAGACAACATGTTGCAGCTGTTCAGCTACAAGAAACAACCCCTTCTCTCTGAAACGTGACAAAGTGCTACACGCCTGCAAACACTAGAAAGACTGAAGAGTACAAACACACTGCACGACTGCGACTGCGGCCGGATTCCTTAGCTGCACCTTCTTTGTTCATCATTTCTATTTTTTGAGCCCCGCCATGTATAATTAGGCAGCAGCAGAAATGAGCAGGCAAACTCTAATGCAACATTCCTCACACTTCGCCATCCAAGAGGCTCAGATGCTGATAATGAGGTTGCAGCATTTCCAAGGCGCAGCAACGACCTCGCGCCACATCAGCAGCCTGCTTAGTTGAAAGCAGGCTTATCTGGGACCCTTTCGGGCAGGCCGTGCCTCGGCACTTGGCTGCTTCTATTCCTATCTGAACATAGAATGAATAAGCCCCCCCCCCCCCCCCCCCCCCATGACCGACTTTCCACCACTTTGACACCTGATATCCTGCTACAATCTGACAAGTTGCTTCACAGCCCTCCAGAACAAATGGTATGGCAAGTTCATGGTGGCCAAGCTGGACTCGGGTCAGGTCAGAGCCAAGTTTAAAGGTACAGCAAGTACATTTTTTTAGGTTATTTATTAGAAAAAAAGAACATTGACCTGATTAGTGAGTAATTATATCTTCCAACAAACTGATAGATTCTAATAAACTCAGAATTAATCCATTAAAATACACAGGAAGTAGTCCTGGTTTGTGGAAGTGACCATGTTGCTCAACCATCTTGAATAAGTGGCCAAGATGGACATCGCCACTCCACCTTATTTTGTTTTATGTATGTGTGAGACCGGCCACATATGTAAAGCACTTTAAAAGTTACTTTAAATTTAAATATTGCAGATAGCTTTTTCAAACTGTATGACCATTTAACATTTGTACATATATATTTTTATCATCTCTCATTATTATCAGTCTTTCTCCTCCTCCACCACTGCTCCTCTCTTCTCCCTCATCAACACCTCTTCCTCTTCACCTCAAGTCTCATCTCATGAACTGAAGTCAGAGCTCTAACACATGAAAACGTGCATAAACGCTTATTTATTCCAGACATTGTCACAATTACTTATTGTCAGCAGATGAGACATGTGACTCTCTCTTCTCCACACAGCTGACAGTGAGCTAGCTAACAGCAGCTAACAGCAGCGCCATCATCAGACAGAAGTGAGCTTCACTGACTCTTTGATTTTTATCGGACTCCTTTCACCAAGTTTTACAGCCTCCTCCAGAGACAACAGACGTGGACACCAGCTGAGGTAAACACCGGACCGACAGCCTACACCCACTACAGATGAACCAGAGTTGTTTGTCCTCCAGTGGCCACCGTAACTACGATTATGAACTTGAATTGGGAGGGGCAAGAAAACAGAATTCAGTTGACAGAATTCTACAATCCACTGACATCTAGCAGTGAGATTTTACACGATGTACCTTTAAACATTTTTGCATCTGACCTTACACCTTACAGTGAGTCTCAAGTTCAGTGGCAAGAAAATATTGTATATTGTTATTGGTAAAGCAGCTGGAGTGTGGAATGGAACCTATCAACATACATCAATAGTAGTGTTTTTGTGTCTATAAAACTGCATATTTCATAGCTCTGCAGAGATGACATAAAGATAAATATGTCAACAAAACAGAATAAAACGTAAAGAATTTATTTATTTTTTTGGCTGGAAAGTATGCAGGACATTTAGGACTTAAGCGGTTATAACACCACCACTGGCTGCAGAAACCTGTGAAACTAAAGACAGGCTGAAGAGAAGCTTCCTCCTTCCCTTTCTCACTGGCCCCTCACTTCTGGATGACTGCCATGTTTTGCACTCATGACCTCTTGGCCATGAGGAAGTAACCTGAGAGCAGGCTGGAGTGGGTCTATACTAGTAAACTGAACAATACTGCCACCTTGTGACTGTCTTGAAAAATACATCTTATAAAGACGCACAGTTTAACATAGGCTGTATATATTTTTTATGTATCCTGCTTCTTCACATGCAGCCACTTTATCATGCTCTTAGGTTGTGGATAGGTCATTTACCAGATTTATTAATTTCAGCTAATTAGTTCATTTAGATTCAGCCGCAGCACAAGAACAGCATACCAAATCACATCGCTGGGAAGGAGGACAAAACATCACACAAATTCAGTACCAACAACTATCAATCTTTTCTTCTTTCACGGGTGCCAGCACTCCTAATGCCTCACCTTTATGCTTCTTGGTACGAGAGGAAGCCAAAGCACAGAAATTAAATCCAGGCACATCAACTGAAGAGGCCCAGTTGCCCTGACTGGGGCGTGTTTACTCATGTACTGGATTGAAGTATAGGATTTTAGACAGCTGTTTACAACTGTATGCAGAGAATTGTTGGTCAGGAAGTTTTTGTTTATAACTGACATGAGAATTTTGTTTTTGGCTACATTAACAGCATATAAAGGCAATTTTCTCTTAGCTACCAGAGCCACATTTAATTTATATTTAGACACTTAGGCATTTGTTTATCTTATTGTAATTACAAGCCAGCCTTTCAGGTTGTTATTTATTTATTTTTTAAAATATTTTAATATCTATTATTTTACAGTAAGTGCTCTATTTGAAGCTATTCATACTGTATATGTACACTCCTTTGTTCCTGTTTTACACTGTTACATTAGAATCTGCTCAAAAATCCACATTCACAAACGCACTGCAATAACAACAACAAAACTTTCCACAGTGCTGACTGCAGAGCAAAAGCATCCAGCTTTAGACCTCATGATACAATATGATGTATTAAAAAAAAACAAAAAAACAAAACAAATGCATAATAAGCAAAATCAGTCCTTCAAAAAGACATTTTCCACATTTTCTATTAATAGGCAGCCAGTCACATCATGAGTTACAGTAACTGCTGAGTTCAAATAAAATCATGCCTCACTTCATCCTGCAATAATGTTCCTGTCAGTCTAGTTACTACAGTAACTTCATATATGACTGGACTGATCTCGCACCACAACTAAAATTCAATACATATTTTCCAAATTGATCAGAGTTGTGGTTTGGTGTTTCATCTCACTGATCCTCAGTCAACAATAGCAGAAAAGAGTGGTTCATATGAGACTTTGCCGATAACTGATGCAGAGTTCATTTCTGGGAGGCGTTTTGTATCTCTACATCGACATCTGATAAGAAACTGTTACAGAAATGCGAAACTAGGTTTAAGAATTTAGAATCAGTGACACCATAACCTACATAAAATCATTTTTCTAACCTTACAATTCTCCAGGAATTCACTGATATAATGCCTGAAAATCTGCCTCAGCTCTCATTGGTCTAGCTGACCAATATTTGTTCTATCTGCAAATAAGTTGATATTAAACTGATATCTGTGGTTGATATTTAACTGCTGTCAATGTTGTGCTGACTACACAGATACTGCTGTTCAGAGATAGTGGAATATTGATCTGAAGAACTTAAACTAAATAAACTTTTTTCTTTCTTCATTTTCTTGGTGACAAGGGGCTAATAAATAAATGATAAAGCTGCATTAAACAAAAGACACAGACTAACAAAAATAAAAATTCGTATCAGCAGTTATTAACAGCCTACATTTCACATACCTACAGCCCTAAAATTTTCAACATTTAACACTGTTCACATAATAATATTATTATTACAACAAGAAGAAGCACTCCGAATGTGCAAACCGTGACCTAAGCAGCTCACTCTCTGGGCAGCATTTGCATTATTGCATTTTGTATATATTAATTTTGTATTATTTGTTCTTTTTAAACATATTTTAACAAGTTTTTAGTGCAGTAAAAACTAGTGCAAAGTGCAGGCTTTTGTTATTCGCCTTGCTGAAACCCATTTTAATATACCTGCCATAATTTTGGGTATAATTTTTTATTTATGTGGATATGGTGCATGTGTAGCACTCATTTCACTTTTTTAGTAAATTATTTAAATGTAAATATTTAGTAATACATAAAGTGAATAAAGTTTTTAATCACAGGTTTATCTCGTTTTTCATCTCAAGCTACTGACCTTGAAGGAGAGGTCAGAGGTCAAATGTGATAAAATGTGTGAAAATATTTTAAATCTTTATAGTGTACTTTCTATATGTTGACAATACATATCACGCTTGTAAGAATCATAGTTTCTACGTTATGAGGCTTTTTGTAAATTTTGAACTAATAAATCTTTAAGTTGACCTTGAAGACCTCGGTGGAAATTTTTTTTCTTTTTTTAGACAAAGACAAATTTTATTGTCATTCAAAATTGCACCACACAGTGTGCATTAGAACGAGATTTCGCTGCTATAGGCTCAGATTAAATTTGGAGGAACTGCAGCAGTGATGTACAAATAAGACTACCAGAAGGAAAAAAATAAGAGAAAATTACTAAATAAATAATCTAGTTAAAAATAGAGTATATGTATATACATACACACACACATACATATTTACATATTTATGTATAAATCTATCTACATATATATTTGAATGGATGGTTAACGTGACTCCACTTTACACATCGTGTTTACAGACAGAATGACACCCAAATGCTGCCAAAAACAACCTAATTGGTGGGGGTAATAATAACACCTAATAATAATAAAACTATTTGATTCAAACAAATACTTGTATATTACTATATTTATAATTAAAAAAAATACTTCTGTAGCTGTATTTTATATTTCATATGTATTATTTAGCACTCTACACAAAATCTCAATGCATTACCGAAGCCAACCTCCAGAGGAAAAAGATGAAGAAAAATCATAGGACTTCATAATACAGGCCCAAAATTATGGTGTTATTCCCCACATTTATGATGTACCCTTTCTTTATTTAAGGTACAATTTTTAGTACCTATACTTACCCAATTCAAAATTTAAGTACAACATAACAAGGGACTGTAACTATAGGAAAGTACTTTTAGATACTGAAAATTATACACCAACATCAAAATTACATGATAAATGTTAGAAAAGTCCCGCATAAGTCCAGGACTCTATTCTGAAGTGCTACAACGACTAATATACACTCACCGCTATTAGGTACACCTTTCTAGTACTGGGTTGGACCCCCTTTCACCTTCATTCTTCATGGCACAAATTCAATAAAGTGCTGGAAACATTCCTCAGACTTTTGGTCCGTGTTAGGTCACACCGTTGGTGCATATCTGTCGGCTGCACATCCATGATGTGAATCTCCCATTCCACCACATCCTAAAGATGCTCCATTGGATTGAGATCTGGTGACTGTGGAGGCCATTTGAGTACAGTGAGCTCACTGTCATTTTCAAGAATCCAGTTTGAGATGACTGGAGCTGTGTGAGAAGGTGTCTCATCCTGCTGGAAGCAGCCATGAGAAGATGAGTACTCTGTGGTCATACAGGGATGGACATGTTCTGCAGTAATACTCAGGTAGGCTGTGGTGTTTAAACAAAGATCAGTTGGTACTAAGAGACTAAAAGTGTGCCAAAAAATACACCACACACCACTGCCTCACCAGCCTGAATCATTGATACAAGGCATGTTATTTACACCACATTATGACCCTACCATCTGAATAACGCAGCAGAGATTAAGACTCATCAGACCAGGTGACATTTTTCCAATCTTCTGTTTGTAGAATGTTGGTGAACCCATGCAAAGTGAAGCTTCAGTATCCTGTTCTTACAGTAGCTGACAGGAGTGGCCCCCAGTGTGGTCTTCTGCTGCTGTAGCCCATCTGCTTCAAGGTTTGGCATGTTGTCTTCTGCATTCCTTGGTTTTGACCTGTAGCTGTATGAGTTACTGTGGCCTTCCTATCGGTCTGACTCAGTCTGGTAATTCTGACCTCTGGTATCACTGCCGCTCACCGGATAGTTTCTCCTTCTCAGACCATTCTCTGTAAAGCCTAGAGATGGTTATGCGGGGAAAATCCCAGCAGAACAGCAGTTTCTGAAATACTCAGAACAGCCTCAGCGCTGCATTCAGTGTCACTTCATTTTTGGCTGCAACTCCTTTCACTTTGCAGCAGCAAATGACTGGAACACTTTACAAAGCACCCCCAAAAACGTAAAACTTTACCACCTCTTACTACTTTCCAGCTTAAACTTGAACAGATTGTAGTTGATTGTTGCTCCTGCTGATCACCCCAAATCACACAAACATTCATTCGCACATACACACACTTTCCCCTATAATTCATACACACTTAAGCATACATATATTCATACAAGTGTACAATCTCACACACGTTACTTTCCCCTCTCTCCCTTTAAAGCTGACTCACCAATTCTTCTTCTTACTCTGTTCTCTCATTTTACATGCTTTCATCATGTTAATATGTATTTTTAACAAGCGGTTGAACGTACCTAATAAAGTGAGGGTATAGGCCTAGGTGTTAGCCTGTAAATGGGCTATCTCATTTGTTAAAATGATAAAGCTGACTATAACCAGTTTAGTAGAGCTGTACACGGCCTGACTGCTCCTTAACTGAGCCATGCAGCACTGGCATTGGCTTAATTCCTGTGTCCCACTTATAGAAAGTGAGTAACGCTGCTCGTGCCTCACGGTATCGACAACAATAATAATGTCCATGAGGTCTGGGAGACCACAAGGTGTTCATTTTGTAATAAGAGACCAAAATAACCTGATAGCAGCTCAGCACGGAGGTCCAAAACAAGTGACCTGTCAGAGCCTGTGACCACGCCCCCTCTGCAGACACGTTATTTCCAGCGCTCAGATCTAATTCCGCTCAAAACTCCGCGGAACACTGCTAGGTCTGTAAATTTCAATTTGATTAGCATGATTAAATACACATTTCCTACTTCATCTACTTACAAGCAGCCTGATGGTCCTGTGGGTCCGGCCTAACTCAAAAAGACACGGCGGATGCAAACTTAATAAAACTCGGTGAGAAGGTGTCAAAAACGGGTCACGGACATTTCTTTAAGAAAAAGGCGTTATCAGAGAAAACTATTTGTGACACCGTGGCCCCCTACAAACAAACCCCTCTGACACTGTCCTGCGCAGCTCTAAAAACTTCTCCCAAACTCACCTTCCTCACGAAGACAAGCGTTTTCCTCCTCCTCCTCCTCCTCTCTTCTTACTTGCGTGATCACCGACGACGGCTGCTCCATTAGATCCGCACACAGGAACTTTACCGCTGTTTAAAACTTTCGAGGACTTATGGCAAAATCAATTCTTTATATTTTGCCACTCCCTTTTTGCGGACGCGCATACTGAAGCTTAAAACTAAAAGAAACGCTCTAAACAGCCGGAAAGACGGAACCGCTGATCACGTCGGACAGAAATAAGCGTTAAAGCAAAAAGTTAAAAGCGTCTAAAAAAGTTGTAAAACATGTAAATGCTGGAGAAGTTCATCAATTTGGCTTTGCTGAATGGGACTCGACGGTTTCAAGGAAGCCCGGGTCTTAAAGCCACAATGCAGGATGTGAAGTTTTTTTTTCTTACGAAGTATCGCTGCACGTTGAACGCAGTGGCGGTTAAAATGTTTGTGCAATTAGCAAAATGTTTATTTTTTTTTATTTGAGCTTTATTTTTAATGTTAATTAGGAGCCCAGACGCGAGCAAAACCTTATTTTCCCTCTTTTTTGTATTTGTAGTAACAGAAAAAAAAAACATTTCAGTTTCTTTTACTATCTTTCTCTGAGTTCTGATAAACTTTTTAAAAAGTTTGTTCACAGATAACGTTGTAGCTGGGGGTGGCCTTGAAACCGACCAAGTTAGGGACGGTGTCTAATACGGCCACACATAAGATCATAGAAAGTCCCCATGTTGTTGCCGTAAAGACTCCACCTCCCACAAGAAAGTTTTTCATTTTTATTTGACTTGTTTCCAGTAATGAGAATCGTAAAAATCATTTTGCGAAGTCGGAAATGACAACGCTTCAGAGAATCATGTACTTACAGTCCACTGAAAGTGGAAGTAGGAGCGTCAAAGCTGAGGCAGCACCTCCTAGCGGCTGATGGAAAACCTGCAGGTCCATAAAAAGAGTATTTTATATATATATATATATATATATATATATATATATATATATATAGAGAGAGAGAGAGAGAGAGAGAGAGAGAGAGAGAGAGAGAGAGAGAGAGAGAGATATGCAGACAAGTATATATTTCTATATGAACTCTTAAAAATATAAAAATATTGTAAATCATTAAAATCAACAAATGATGAGATGATAGCTCAAGTACCTCAACTAATTCTTTGCCAAGAAGTGATCAAGACTGCACTGGTTACATGTGGACAGTTTCATCAATGTGACCCTCTAGCACAAAAACTTCATGGCAGGTCTAAGTGCACAGTAGCCTATTATTAACTGTTAGTTAATGATCTTGTGCCCAGATTGTTCTCCACAAACACTTCATAGTTTCCAGCATCCAATAGCTTTGCATTTTTCATGGTCAACATTGTGTTGGTGTCTCCAACATCAAAGAACACCCTGAAAGAAGACAGCTGTTATTACTGCCAGGATCTGAATCACTTAATTTACCATCTCTGTCCAGGCAACAACCGGAGGAGGTTCTCCACTTATTTCAGCCTTGAGTACCATTGTTTCCCCTCTCTAGGCCTTGATGCTATCTGGGCCTTGAGAAACCTTAGCTGGAACTGGGAGAGAATGAATGTGCTCTGTCAGCTATACGATTCTACAGTAATCAGCAAGGCCCTTTGTAACTTTTGTATTAAACATGTTTGTCAAAGTTCTCATCAGTGATTTTTTTTTTTAATCTTTGTTTCACGATAGATAAAATAAAGAGATATTTTAATCATAACCAGCTTCAAACAACATATACAAGCTGCAGATAACAGCCTATACTGTACCTTCCACTAGTGTAATGTGTATTTTCCCAGATCAGCCAGAACCCCATCTCAGACCACGAGTGCCACAATGTCTGGGTCTTCAAAAACATATTGGCACTTGGGACTATCCTTCAGTTCTTTGCCATCTTTGTATCAGACAATGGAAGGGTATGGGAAAGCGTGACTTTGCACTCCAGCTTTGCAGTGCTGCCTTCGACAAGGAGCACATCTCTGAGCTCCTGCAGGATCTCAGGAGGGCCTTTCTCTCGCAGCTCTTTATGTGACCTAGATGAGAATCATAGGTACCAACAAGTATCAGGGTTCTAGCCAGCGGTTGATCACCCTGTGCCAGCGCTGTGCCATGCTGAGGTTGTCTTGCACCGGACTGAGATTTTCACCGGTTCGCTATCGGAACTCTTCTATCACTGCAGTTAACGAGAAGGCGCACCCCTCGCACTCGTTGTCGCCAATGCCAGACTCAGGTTTTTTCTCTCACTAGATCGCTGTGCTATATTATTATTTCACAGCAATTTGCAATGTACCACCAGGCACGGGCAGTTTTGTTCACAATGTGCACATGCGATCTCCCACGGTCCTGTTCACGCTTGATTTCGTGGGGCTACAGAAAGCAAAATGGCAACCAGTGTGAACGCAAGGCGGAAGAAGAGGAAGAAAGGAACTCAAAGGACAATTTTGGGCTTCGTATTAAACATAAAATCCCAGGAGCTGTGAGAGGCCTTGTCATGCTGACAGCGTGATGACGGATATTCGAATGTGGAAAGTGCTTTTAGCAGCTGATCGGATCAATAAAACATCTGGATTATAATGTTTTTGTCGTGTACACTTCTAACGTGATTTCTGCAAACCCATTAGTTGAAGAAAATGGCACTCTGGGACACTCTGAATGCGTGATATGCAAGTGTAACTCTTCTGGACTATATGCAAAATAATATAGAGAGCAAAAATTTTGCTCTATCAATCTAATAAGGCCTGACTTAGAGTTCTGCGTCTGTCCTGCATACACTTCAGAGATAATTTCCGGTTATGTTTGTAGGCCCAGCAGGCCTAACTGTTCACCATCACGCAATTAGCAAGTTGGCGAGCAATTTAGCTTCTAACATTAGCAATGCTAATGCTCCCCCCTGTCCTAAACGTGCCAGGCTAAAAAAATTTCTGGCTAGAAACCTGAGAATTAAGAATTCAGTGAGTCTAAAAAGTTGGAGGTAACAGACTTAATAACTGTTGGGGTAGGTACAATCTCTTCAAGGTGTTCATGGTACAGTATAGGTTTCATGAGACAAATCAATCCATCCAGTGGGCATGTTATTGGACTGTCAGCTTTCGGAAAGGTGTAGGGGTAAGGAATCCAGCAAGCACTGGATTTGAAACAATTCTTCACCTTGTGCCTCAAAGCCTCCTTGAAAGACGATGACACCAACAGGATAGAAAGATACTGATACCTGTGGCAATGATCCTGGAGTTGAGGATCATTGATCTTCAGTGTGCATCCGGAAGGGGTGCAGTTGTCGGTCGTGGTTCGGGTTGCCCTTTTTTACCTTTTTATCCTATGGGTGGCCCATAGGCTGGAAAATTTCCCAATTAAATCCACTCTTTTGAAAAGTTCCACAAAAATCGAAATAATCCATTTTCCTGAAATAATCCACTGGAATTGAGCAGGATTCGTTTCAAAGTTTTATTTCCACAAAAATGTTACAGAACATAGAAAGCAAAAGCAAGAAAAGCAAGCAAGCGCCTCCCGGGAGTGTACAGCCTTAAGCAGTTAGTCCAGCAAAAAGAGAAGCAGCGCAGCCAAAGAAAAAGAAGTGCTCCAACGGCGAAAAACAGGGCAATTATACCCTGTTCGCAGGACTTTCCTCCACCCCAAATTAATATGCATAAGTTGTTACCCTTTGAAATTTGATCCTTACCCCCTCAATTTCTGGCCACTCTTTACCCACTTTGGGACACCTGAATAAGGCTGTACCTAACAGGTCTGGCTCTTAGGTCACAACAGTTCAAACAGATGACACCAATGTTGACCTTTTCTACTCAAACACCCATTAAGACAAGATCACCAGTCCCCCACTTAACCAGATTTTATTCCTTCCCCCCTTTCCAGCTATATAACTGCAAGGGGGCCCACGAAACTCTCTTTCTTGACAGCGCACCTGCCATTAACTTGACTGATATATGACACAGGGGTTCAAATGTCAAATTAGACAATGCTTAAGTGGGAACTCTTCAAAGGCTCCAGACACACTCACACAGGTCCTATCCTGACCTCAGTGACCTAAGAACATCAAGAAACTCTCAACACCCTGGTGTGTGTGGGCCATCGGCACGTGCCATAAAAGTGGCGCCTGGTACATCAAATAATTAACAACCCCAGGCACTTATGTGAAAACAATACAAAGTATACATGTGATAAAACTAATAACACTAAAACAATATAAGTAATGAATAATACAATTAAGTATATCCCCATATTATAATAATAAATGTAAATAGTGATTAACAAAGTTAGGACCCCTTCTAACTCCACACTCTACCACATGTGGATGAGTCCCTACTAACACGAAAGTGAATCCCTTTTACACAAATGAGGAATGATTACTACTAATGGTGGGGAAAGGGATATGACACTGATAAGGACACCTACAGAGGGGGAAAGAACAAACAGTGTAAGGGGTCAAAGGTGACTAGGGGAGAGAGTTCAAAGAGGGGAGAGATAGCACAGAGAATATAAGGGGAGAGAGAATTCAGAGGGAGAGGGAAGGTATAGACAGTATAAGAGAGAGAGCATAAGGGGAGAAAGTTCAAAGAGGGGAAAGAAAGTATAGAGAGTATAGGGGCTGTTAAGGGCAGAATGATACAGGCAATGAGTGGAATATATGTATAGTAGCAAGTAACCACTACTACCTTAAGGGAAAAGTATATATCCTGGATAAAAGTAGCAATAAATTTCCAACACAGTCTTAACTTTAGACATCTGCAGCAGACACATAGAGTAAGCTCTTATTTAAGAATTTCCAAACTAGTTTGACCAGAAATTTCTCTTCTTAACTCAGAGGTCCTCTCAAAGATACACACAGTTTCAGATCCACTACAGAGTCTGAAAACCTACGTAAGAGACCTGATGATTTATATGCAGAGATCGAGGGGGGCTTTGCATGTCCTTAAGGATTATTTCATACACATATTCATTCTCCTTCTTTGGGTATTACATGCCAACAACATGACAACATTAATTAAAAATGTGGAACACATGTTCTAGAGATGTTTTCCCATCCTCATATAGCAATCAGATCAAATACTCATGAGAATCACTGAAGCAGTTATTACTTTACAGTAGAAGGAGCGTTCTGAAATATGACTCTTAGCCAAGCACATAGTTGCTGGTCTTCAGGGTGATGCAGAGGGAGTGGTGTGAGGCTGAATTTACCACACTCAATAATTAGTTATGAATCAGCTGTAATGTGTACACCAGCTTCAAGATGATCTTACGTGTAGTTTTCAGTCAACAAACTGCTACTTTTATCCTCATATTTGTCACATTTCCTTTATTGTTCATAATCTTAACACCGGTCATGCCGTTTCCATGCCAGATTCAGAAGTTTCACAAATAAAAAGCAGAAGCTGTAACAAATACAGTCACTCAATAAATAAACAATTTGCAAAATGCACACACACACAAAGCGGTCACATTCATGTAATCAAAATAAAGAAATAGTCATTCATTTAACAAACTATTATCTCTGTGGTTCTAATATCCATCACGAGGCACTGCAACACATTCCACAAAATACAGCGTAGGATTTTAATACAAAATGTGGAGCGTTCATGTTTTTTTTTTTTAAACGCTGCTGTCTGCTTACAAACAGCTGTCATTTCATTTTCTAAGATGAACAAATAAAGTTACTATATATTGCACAGGCATTTAGAATTTAATGCAACATTGCATTTCATGCTGGACTTGCATGTTTTCATTCCGGGTTCAAACAGCTCTCTCAGTGATTATACTCTGCATAGGAAAATGAGCCAAAGAAGACAAGAGCTGCAGAAGAAAAGGGCAGTATCTATCTAGCAACAGCATTAGAGCATAAAGCACTAGTAAAATGATCTTATAGAATTACCAAAAATTTGTCACTCACTACACGTTAAAACAACTCATGATTTCATGTATGATGCGGCTTTTTATCACCCGAAAATCTGAATGTGACTAAACGAGTCTGCCCTTAAATGACTCCAAACTGTTGCAGGCTTTACACTTTAAGTGTTAAGTGTGCAAATCTGTGCTTGATATCGGTACGTGTGAAAGCAACAGCTTCAAAAATCAAACATGCTGGTCTGAAAACTTCATTTACGCTCAAAAGGGGAAAGCATATATTTAAAAAGCAACTTAGCCACTGATGTGTCACAGAATGAGAGAATTTGTGATCAGTTTAAAGCTAGAGCCAGTGTGCAGGCGCTCGAATATGAGGCCAGATTTGTCGAAGAAATATTTGGAATATTATGTAGTTTCTCTGATAATATAGCAGTTACAGAGCCACCTCATTTACATTCTCTTTATGACAAACAACAGCCTGGTTTTTCATTATGTGCTATATAGGTATTCACATTTTGTAGAGATGCTTACCTAAACATTTATTTTTATAGAACAACTTTTTCTGGCACACCCCACTTTCAAAGCTGAAAAAAGTTTATACCTCAATTTGAATTCGGGTCGAACTTCAGTGAAATAAATGCATACTTAAATTTGCCAACTCTTGCTGTTTCTTTCCTTTTTTTTTAATACAAATTACATCAATTCAAGTTCCACATTTTTACCCTGGGCCACCACATCCCACCTGCAGTGGCTCTATGCCCCACCTTTAAGGCCTGCCTCACATTTTGAGAATTACTGGATTTCCTAGAGATGTATGGTTTTATTATTTGTGACCTGATGCTTTTTATGGTTTGGACTGGGTTGGGAGTACCTCTGTAAAGCACTTTGTGACTGGTTTCTACATTTTACTTTACTTACTTTTACAGGGGCTCTGGATTAGTATGTCCTGTATGCGTGTATAACATAAAATATGTACGCCATAACTGAAGCAAAACATAATTTAGGTTCAGCTTAGCTATTTTAAAATCTTTATATATATAAAAAAGGTTTAGCCACTTAAGTCTGCATTTCTTTAAAAACAAATGAAGCAAACTGCTTTCTCAAAGCAGTACCTGTTAGCAATTGAAAGCACTGGAATAAGGACTAATATGCTCAACAATGTTTTCATTAACATTCTTTCTCAGCTATTTTTTTTTTTTTGCTGATTAATGCTCTTTAAGGGCACTTTGGGGAATCTCAGTACTACCAGTGGGTTTTTAAAATGCTTCAGTTTACCTTTAATCCCCTGATATATTTATTTATTTTCAGATTTGATTAGGTGTTTTTGATCTTAGGAAAACTTCATTATACATGTCTAAAACAGACTCCTTTTTAAAAACTCAGCAATGAGCATGAATATCTCTTTGTGGCTTGAGCATCTCGAACTGGTCTGAGTGGAAGAGTTTAGTCTAACTAGAAGCCAATGAGGGTGTTTCTAGCTTATTTGTGGTGAAGAAACCAGTGCCTGTTCGCCCTGCGATGCTGTCCACATTATCACTGGGACGAAAACAGATTGTATGGAAGCTCAAAGATAACAACAGAGTAAAAATTTTAAAAATAAATTCTGCTTTTGATCATCATTACTGTGCTGTTTAAGAACATGAGGGGAAAATGCACTCCTTTAAAGTGTCCTATTCTATTAGCCCTTGTAGAGAAGCCACCAGAGTATCATCTGAACTCAATACATATTTTAAAACAAACAAACAAACAAAAAAGTACTTTCTGGAACTGCTACAATCTTAAAAATCACTGAAGTGCCACAACGGTATAAAAACTGATGTAGCACAATTATACCACAACTATACCCAATACTGGATTGAGTTTGTGCATTTGTAGAGGACTTTTAATCAAGCACACAGAATTAGACATAATCAAATGCATTTATAACTCTTTCTCCCTACCTCGGCATCCAATAATGCTGTTTTGTCAAAGCTGCAGACACGACTGAGTTACACATAAGGCATCATTTAGCATCTGTACCCTCATACACTGGGTTATGGCAGTGTGAGACAAGTTCTGAGACAGGACTGCCTTACGACTTGTCATTTTTCAATGTGCAGGGTTACTGTTGTGCATATTTTACCCATCCACCCATCCATTTTCTTAGCTACTTATCCAATTTAGGATCACAGAAAAGTTGTAATTAGGTGAAAGACAAGGCACACACAAGCATGTCCTTGGACTATGGGAGGAAGCATCTGGAGAAACCTCAAACAGCCACAGGGAGAACATGCAAACTCCACATAGAATGATGGCAGATTCAGACCCAGAACCGTCTTGCTCTGAAACGAACATGCTAACCACTTCTCCACCTTTAATTTTTTACCCCCAAACTAAATTTAACTAGAGTGTGAAAGCTAAAGTTCTGACTTATGCTGCCACAATGCCTCCATTAATACCTAATTTCTCTGAAATACAGCTGTCACCTCTCTGCAGCCAGTATTGCCCCAGCTGTTGCAAGGGTGCAGCCCCAAAAGACGCCTCATGCGTAACAGAGAGATGCTGGTGGCATCTGACTAAAACAGCATTAAATGATACCCTGAGATGATAACGCATTGAAAATTCTGGTCAGGAAATATTTAAATATCAAACTATAGACTGATATTGTAGATGTGCTCCAATGGCAAAGGTATCTGTTGTTTTAAAATGTACTTTGAGTTGTGTGGGGTACCCCTTACTGTAAAGTTGTACTGAGGACTGTTTGCTGTGGAATTAAATTAGCTTTTTGACTAAATCATGGCAGGTTACCACACTGTATTTGTATTTCCTCTCTTATCAATGTAGAGCCAACAGTAAGAAAGGAAATAATCAATTCAAAATGTTTGCAAAGTTACAAACCTTGAGGTACTAACTTGAAGACAACATCCTGCCCTGTATGAACAAAGTTCACACTATACAAAATGCAGTCAGGCTCTTGTAACTATCAAAGAGTTCCTTAATGCATTCAATTCTTTTTTAGAACCAGATAAGAAATAGAAATCATTTTTCTGCAGATCACAGCCATTGCTGGTTTTGTGAGTTTTTCTTCTTCTGACCAAGTTAAGGTCAGATCTGGAGGGACCACCCCACTGTAGCCTCATGTCTTGTCTCTTGGAGGATGTTCACTCCACCACACACCCCACTGTAAAATCCTGCCAAATGGTATGTGGAAGCTGTTTTCACTGGGTAACAGGTGCAGTGGGTGACGCTGGCACATTCGGTGTGGCAGGGCTAGTGGGGGTTTGTGGCGAGCTCTGGTAAGACCGCAGGAGAACTTTGTGCTTGGTGGCCACCTCTGCTCGCCTGCGCTGCTGGTCAGCCAAGAATTCCTTGAGACGGGTAGTTGTAAAGGTGAGAGTTTGCCTACGAAGGCGCATCAGGTAGGCATCTTGAAGCCAAGAGTTGTTGAAGCAGTCCTTGATGGATGGACGGGCCCTGATGAGGATAACATCAGGGAGACAAATAATAAAAATTGGCCGTATTTTCAAAGTAAGGCAAAAATTAAAATATTAGATTGTTTAGCTTACCAAGGGTAGCTACAGAGGATCTTTTTAAGAAACAGAGAGGCACTTTGGGACACATTCTGGTAAAGTTTGGAGAGGTCAAACTTTGCTGCCTGGATTTTGGCTTCAGTCTCCTGAGGATCATTATCCATGAAAGGCAACCTGCCGCTCAACCTGGAAAATCAGGAAGAAGATTTCACACTTGGAAAACAATATGTCAACAATGTGCAACAAAAGTTGCTAATTTGCAATTCATTAGGTTAGTTGTGAATTAAATCAATATTACATAAATGTCCTGAAATTATAAGTACAAATGCAACAGACCATTCTTAATCATAAACCTTATCTTACATAAAGAATACAAATATATTTCTATTTAAAGAGGACTTAGAGGGTGGAAGCTGTGAAAGCAATACTCACATGATGAAAGTCAGTACGCCTACACTCCAGATGTCAGCCGGAGGGCCCACAACATCCCCTTTCAGCATCTCTGGAGCTGCAAGAAAAGATTCATAGCCTTTACTTTCTGTAAATAATCTTTGTATGACACTTTCTACAAAGCGCTTTCATTTATCACTTTGACTTAGTTATTTTTTTTTCACATTTTGTAATTTTCTTCCTGATAAATGGCCAAAGAAAAGATTGCATACAGTAATATACATAAAGATTGTTTCTCTATCCATCTCATTTTTCTTCCATTTATCCAATTCAGGGTTGTGAGCTGACTGGAGATGCTAACCTCTCACCCCACGGCTGCTGTGGAGTGACAGACAGGGTACACTCTGGACAGGTTACCAGCCTGTTGTACGGCTAACACAGAGAGACAGATGGCCATACATACTCACGTTCACACCTATGGCCAATTCAGAATCACCAGTTAACCTAACCCCACTAAGTGCATGTCTTTGGACCGTGGGAGGAAACCAGAATACCTGGACAGAACCTATGCAGACACAGGGAGAACCTACAAACTCCACACAGAAAGGCCCCGGCCAGAAAGTGGATTTGAACTCAGAAGATTCTTGCTGTGAGGCAACAGTGCTAACCACCATGCCACCATGCTACCTCGTTTCTTTGTCCCCTATGCACAGAAAAACTATAACATAAATCTGTACTTACTATTCTTTAAATGCTTTAATACTTAAATTCTTTAAATAATTCAACTTGTTTGGTCAGCGTCACTCAAATATTTCTCCTTGCTTTTAAGCTAGCTAGCTGGCTAACACTGCAAGTCAACTAATGCTGTTATGCTTGTTTTACTTGCTTAAATAGTCCCCTGTTGTAGATATGCACTAGTAGAACAAAAAGTAATGATTTACAGACAACAGCCCTTGCCTTTATTGAACTACAGTTCTTGATCAGTAAAGGAACTGAGTTACATTACTGATTTTTGACCATTTAGATATATCCTGCTATCTGTAGCTACATACAAAATATTTTCTCTGTATGACTTTAGCTAATGTTGTTTACATATAGGCGGCTGATAAAAATAGCATTCATTACACACTGTGTTAATGGCCTGCCTTCCTGAGTTGAGTCTAGTCTACATTTCTGTCCCCATGTTCAGTTAGTCCTGTTTTATTTTGTCGGTCTCTTGTCTTTTGTGTCTGTATTCAGTTCCTCTTCCCCCATCTTGTCTTTAGGTATCACCCCAGCTATGTTCCCACCTGTCACCCATCCTCTCGTTATCTTGTGTTTGTATATTGTCTCAGTCTCCCCTTGTCCTTTGTCACATTGTCCCTCATTCCTAGTGCTGTGTTCTGCCAGAGTTCTGTGTTCTGCTCTTGCTGCTAGTTTTGTATTCCTGTTTCCAGCCCATCTCTGTCTAGTGTGTTTGGAAAAGACTTCATCATTAAAGTTGGCCTTTCAGTTAACACCCTGTATTTCGGGTCCATGACCTGCCCGTTGCACAGCACGTCATGACAATTTCAGTCCTTGTTCACTTATAAATATCTGACTTTTTAGCTCTTTATTGCTTCACTATGTTAAGTAATTACACAGAATGTTGCTGGTTCCCTGTTCTCACAGTTTTTCAGTTTTTGAAGTTTACGTTTCTAATTAATTCTTAATATCATATTTCATCTACTTGGTTATTGTCCATGTTTTGATTTTTCATGTACTTGGCTTAGTTTTCTTCAGTCTTTTTGTTCTTAATTTCAGTTTCTGTTTATATTAGAGTTTATTTGTTCCCTCAGTGTTTCATGTTTCATCATCCTGTGGCTTTGCTCCAATGTCAAATTCATGCTTGTGACTGTGTTTCCCTGTTTGGTTATTGTTTCTCATTTTCTGTTTTAACTTGGTAGCCTCCTGAGTCATGTTTCTAATTTTACTTCATTCCTTTTGTCTTGTCTTGATTGAGATTAACTGTTGTTTCATGTGTATAAATAGTCCTGTCCTTCCCCTCAGTCTTTGCCTTGTGTCTTCCTTGTTAGTTTCCTTTGATTTATGTCAACTCCCTGCTTTGGATTTTTAGTTACTTACTTAATTAATGGACTGTGTATCCTGAATTTTTCCCAACAGCTTCATTAAACAGCTTGTTTTTGGTTCATTTAATTGGTCTCTAGCTTCCGTATTAGGGTCCATTCCTTAAACACTCCACACAGTCTGGAACTCTGCAGATTCATGATATGGCTGTTTAATGGTAGGCAGGTTTTTCATTTTTATGTGGGAGTTGTCTGCAGTGACTGTAATGCATACTAAAGAAAGTAAACATGCCAAAACTGAATGGAAAGTCAAAAGACCAAAACAATGAGCTGAAAAACACTTGCAGTTCAACTACAGATCTGAGTCATAATTTTCTTTTTTACATTAGATCCCAACATCTAACCAGCTTTTATGAATTCCCATTGCAATGCATTGAAAATCAGAATTCTTACACATATACTCCAGTGTTCCAACAGGAGGACTGAATTGCTTCAGGAAGAGAGGGTTGTATGTCTGCGCACTTCCAAAGTCAATAATCTTGATGGCATTCATATAGGTGACAATGATATTGTCAGGTTTGATGTCCAGGTGCAGGATACGTCGAGTATGGAGGTAGTCCAGACCTTGCATGATCTGCACGATATAGGTCACTACGTCATCCTCTGAGTAACGGAATCTAAGAAACACAATAAAACAGCTTTTATTGAACAATTTGGGGCACCTCTCCATGGATTGCCTTAAAAATGGTCTATGTGGTTAAATTATACCTGTCTATAAGGCTGTAGAGCAGCTCCTTCCCACTGCAGTACTCAGAAATAAGCACCAGGTAGCGTGGTGTGACATAAGCTTCATGTAGAGCCATGATCCTGTCGTGATGAAGGGACTTGAGAATATCATATTCCTGCAGCACTGCCTGCTTGCTGTCTGCCTCATATGGAACAATCTTAGCCATGAAGAGATTGCCCGTGGCATTCTCCCGACATTCACGGATCACACCAAACCGACCCCTGCATGAGAAGGAAACGATAAAAATTCCAGCAGGAAAAAGCACAGAAGATATGAACTGTTTGAAACTTGTATCCTTATTTAATTGTATTTGTATATTGTTTGATTTTATTTGGTTCCTCTTCCTAATGTGTTCAACATTGCTGTTAATGAAGACTAGCGCTCAATGGCTTTTCCAATCTTTATTTATTTCAATTAAATCTGATAATTAAAAGCTATTACTGAATGTTTAACATTTAAACATATTTTATGTTTCAGAATAGAGCTGTCACAATATTACATTATCATTTTATGATTATCATATCTCTAAGAATTCATAATAAAAATATTGCAATATCTATAGATAGTTTGAATGACAATAATAATAATTTTACTATAAATAAATCTCATCTTTACCTTTGACTGTGTTTTTATTGTTTCTATTTTTGGCAAATGAAATTTTAATACAAGAGTAGGGAGGTGGAGAAATACTCTGCAATATGAACCAAAGAAAAGTTTACAAAATCAATAATTACACAATTATTTACAATATCATTAATGTATCATAAACACAGTATTTTATATCACAGGTATCATCAATAATGATACATCTTGATAGCCCTTTTATATAAAACTGTATATTTTATATAAAAGATGGATATATCGTCATGGTATGGAATATTAAGCCAATGTGAAAGTGTATTAAACCTGCATTCTTTCTAACAGCCTGCAGGGGGAGACTCTTGTGGTTACAAAAACCAAAATGCCAAACTTACCCAAAGGGGGCCGTTATCAACATATGGGGTAGTTTTACTTAAATGACAAGTATATTATAGCTCTGTTTCAAAACACCTTGCTTTCTCATCCATGAATGTATATGGTTTCTGTGGAACTCCCTGGCGCAGAGAGCCCTCTCCGGGCTTTCCCAGTGGGGTCCTGCGTCCTGAAGGTGTGATCCGTCCTGATGGGGTGATCCTTCCAGATGGGGTACTGTGGCTGTCCCCTCCCTGCAACACTGGTGTTAAACTCTGCACCACCACCACAGGTGGGGAGATGGTTGCAGGAGTGACTGATGGGGCAGTGGTTGTTGGGGTGGAAGTAGTTTGGGAAGGTGGAGTAGCACGAGCAGTAGCAGCTGGCACATACATTGGCACAGATGAAATAGGCTTCCCTATGATAGGTGCAGATGGTGGTACAGGGGAAGGGGGTTTGTTGGTCATCGGGGGGGCAGTATGTACAGGACTCTGAGGTTTGGGTGGAACAACAGGTGGGGGTGTCAGCTTTGTTTGGGGTTTGCTCACACTGATGCTAATAGAGGTCTTGGCTTTGGCTGGCGTGGCTTGGGCAGTTGTTGAGGTCTTAACGGGAGCCTGCTCAGTGGGAGCTGTACTAACAGCATCAACCTGCACAACAGGCTTGACGGTTACTGGAGAGGCAGATTTAGCTAAAGATGGAGCAGGAGCTGATGCTGGTGGAGGGGCAGGTTGTGCATGTGTCACTGTTGTGGCTTTACTGGGGGCTAGTTTCATTGGAGGCACTTTCATGGATGACATCATTACGGCAGGGGGAGGAGGGGAAGTTGCAGGAACAGTCTTTACCACCACAGTGGCACTGGATTTAGCTGGTTCTATGAAAGACAAGAAAAGGAAGGAAGCTGTTCAAAGACTAGATTTTATGTGTGAATGCAACAAATATAATGCACACGTTGTTTTACCACAAGTGGGGTTGAGTAATTTGTGACGAACATTATTCCAAACCAAAAAAATTATTATACACATAAAAAATATAACCACCTACAAAGGGTTCAACGCAACGAAAAAGATACAAATGCAAATTTTTCAGTCTTTGAATTTTTAAATGATCTCATTAATGAGTGCATATAAAACAATTTAATGTTTTCTCTTCATACCCGAGGCATCCAAGCTCACAACATTTGAGAGGTTGCTGTAGGGTCCTTGACCAGCTTTGTTGACACATGCCACCCTGAATCTGAAGGAGCCCCCTGCTGGTAATTCAGTCACATTATAATAACAGTCTGCTATCCCAGTGGCCACAATCAGCCAGCTGGTCTCACCTGGGGACAGAGGTGGAAGAAGTATCAAAATTAAAAACATTGCAATTAAATGCATTATGCAGTGTGTGGCAGTCTGGGTGCAATGCTGGATATTTTTGTCCCTCTTAATGTCTCATTAAATCGATGTTTAAAATGGTTTTCTGTCCTTAGCTTGAAGGTAAAACAAATATTTTGAGCAACCGATTGCTTGTACTTTTACGTAACCGTTTTAAAGCCTCCATTTCAGGTTTCGAAAGCGTTACATAGGACTAATAAATCTGAAAATGCATGTATAACTGTATTCATCTGGGTTAAAACATTATTGTAAACACAGACCCTCTGATCTCCTCTCCAGAGAGTATGTGCATGGGGCCATTGTGTCTGAAGGCCTCCACAGAACCAGTGCAGTGTTATTGTACTTCTGAGGAATCTCTGGGGTCCCAGGACGATTGGGCAGGCCTGTAAAACAAATGCATGATTTCTACCAGTTTATAAAACTACTGTATCTACTCAGTGACACAGATAATGCAGGATATATGCAGTTTGTATACTAATGTGCTTTGAACATAGAATAAATGTACTTCACATCTCTTCACAGACTGAAACAATGTCTCATTTCTTACGTGCAAGAGATATTGTGCAAGAACTCGATACTGAGGCCAGGGGGTTTGTAGCTACACATTCATATACCCCTGCATCCTTTTTGGTGGTCTGCATGATCATCAGCAACTGTCGGCCATCAGGGCAGGCAATCATATTCATCCTGGCATCAATCTCCAGGGGCTTCTTATCTGAGAAAGCACACATGCACAAAAAGGGAATTTTATTATGAGGTGTGAAGATGAATATTTATGTCCTTGTTCTCATTCCAGATGACTTCCCTACTTGTTCTAATGTGTTTCCCTCCTGTTTGATCTTCTGCCCCGCTCTAATTAGTCTCACTTCTGTCCGATTATTCCTACCTGCTATACCTTACTTTGCCTTTGTGCTCCATTCTCCCTTACACTTTTGGGTGGTGATTGAGCCATTGCTTTTTTTGGACACCTGCACCAGATTTGGGAATGATTTTCAGAAATGCCTGGCTCTGTTAAATACTTTTTAATTCTACCTGCCTTGTGTCCGGTTGTGCATTTGAGTCCATTTTCTCTCGTTCCAAAATGATGATAAAAGAGAGCCACACTGGGATGACTACTCATTTAAAGAATAATCTCAGCTTTCTTACCTTCAGCAATATTTATCTGCATTGTACGCTGCTTCTGTTGTCAAAAGTGTAAGTATGCATCAAGATGCAACATAATGTGTCTCTGCACTCTTGGACCATAGAACAATTATGCAAATTACTGCAAACAGCAAACAAAGTGATTCTGATCATGCACATGTGATGCCTTCAGTTTGGCAACACTGTTTATTCACATTAAAGATCCTCACCTTTTATCCAGGTGATGTGTGGGTGGGGACTTCCTGCTGGCAAACAGCTGAGTGTTACTGGATCTCCCTCCAGCAGGACATGATCTCTCAGTTTGATATGGAATACTGGAGGGAAATCTGGCAGTTGAAGACATTAGAATGATTAATCACATCAATACTGTATCTTAAAGTTATGACTTAGCATACTTGGTGATGGTTAACGCCACCAGCACTGGAATCACAGCGCCACTTCTCAGCTACGTCTTAGGGGAAATTTTTATTATTAATATAGATGGCATCAAATTAACAAGTTATGAAGCAATTATCTGTTGGCACACAGCCTGTGTGAGGTATGGTTGGGTAAAAATGTAGCATATAAAGTCTAAGAAAGGTAACCGAAAGCAATTTATTTATATTTTTACATTTCTGAATCTGAGTATATCTGAGGGCTCAGCAAATACATTTCTGTGCATCCCACTGGTACATGTCATATATATGGCCCTATTTAAATTGTAAGGTCATTACTTTGCAATATAACGGTGTGGTTACTTTGCAATATAA
Organism: Archocentrus centrarchus; assembly: GCF_007364275.1. Taxonomy (NCBI): domain Eukaryota; kingdom Metazoa; phylum Chordata; class Actinopteri; order Cichliformes; family Cichlidae; genus Archocentrus; species Archocentrus centrarchus. Next base: position 6,446,924 of record NC_044366.1, read on the forward strand.
TGGTATGGTTATTGCAGCCTATGCAAGCTGCTTTGCAACCCACATCCACGTTCTTGTTTTAATGCTGTAGTTGATATTATATCTGTTGTAAGTGATGGGTACCCCTTTCTGTACTGGGGTCTTGCTGCTGTTTTTTCCGCCTTAGGCTTTGCATGCTGACTGTAATATACATCTTGCTAAGTAATTATATTTTAGTCAGGAAAAATGTTTAACTTACATACCTTTAAGTGAAATAAAATTGAATATAAAGCAAGAGCCACCAGCCAATTTTCATAAAATATGATAATGGGCAAAAGGGAAGCCTGCTCTGTCCACCTCTAAATATTACTACTAATTTTTATCTAATCTATTTAACCCACAGAAAGAAAACATAAAACCTTATAATGTGATTATTGGTGGTTATGTGACTATTTCTTAATCACAAGCAGTTTGATCAAGTGGTTGTAAAGTGTCAAATTATAAAGTCACCATTTAGTCAAAGTCACAGAGTTGCTCTGTGTTGGTGACATTTAGTTTTATTTCTGGTCTGCTAAAGGAAGCAAAGTTGTTGTTGCCTGTAGTTTCATATTTAATGAATACACATGAAAGTATTGTTCCTATTGAAATAGGAAGGACAGTCAATACTAAATGTCATCATTAACTTACTTTTTATCACATTGAAATCATAAATTCTTCACACGCACTCTTATAGGCCTTACCAGAAGCCAGTTTGGAGTACTGGCGTGAACGTAAGGAACTATTTTCTCTGGAGATTGCTGTTGGTATGTCAGGCTGTGATACTGTCTTATCTCGCCTCCCTCTAGTCAGGCCCCATCGATCCCAACGGGATCTGCGTTCCTCCAAGCCTCCTACAAGAAAAAAAAAAACCTTCTTCATAAATTACCTCACTCTTAAAAAAGTACAACAGATAGTCCTCTGGTCAAATATAGTTTCAAGACGGAAAGATATTCAGGCATACCCTTTGCTGTTTCTGATTTTAGACTGGGCATAGAGTCTAGAGACTCAGATGAGGCACCATTAGTGGCCTGAGATGCTAGCTGGTTCTGAGGAACCTTAGTTGTACGGCTCTCTGATGTTGAACGACGAAGCATGGAAAGAATGGGTGTCCTCTTGGGTTCTTTTTCTTCTGATGCTCTTCTTTCCTCTGAATAGCTGCGGATTCTTGTAGAGATCCCAGCCACTGTTGATTCAATTTTCCTGCGCATTGCCAACACTGGCGATTCATTCGGTTTCTTAATCTCCTTTTCATCATTTTCCACCAATCTATCGCCTCCACCATCCATTCGGTTCATCTCTACTTCTTTCTTTTCCTGAGACCCTCTTCGGCCAAGAGTCCAAGAAAGCCTTCGTCTTGAGGCAACAGAATCATCTTCCTTCATCATTTCCTCTTTGCGCTCCATAGATGGAGTTCTCTTCAAGCGCATTGAGAGTCTTCTCATAAAACCTTGGTCTTTTTGAGCTTCACGAAGGTCCTGGACTGACTTTGACTTCTCCTCAAGTCTTCTTGGTTTTAATTCTAATGGTGCACCAATTGGCCCAGGTCTGTATATCTCTTCACCTGTCTCTGTAGACTCTGAAGTAGCTTGTAATCCATCATCTTGCTTTGAGCGTGACAGAAACTTCAAACTTCTGGAGAGAGAAGATTCACGTTTTTTAAAGCGTGCCTCAAAGACCTCTTCAGAGGTGATGTCCTGTAGGTCAACTCCTCCTGAAAGCTCTTGTTGGGATGAGGAATATGTGACAGTCTTTGGTGGACTGGGCTCTTTTGTTATCATTTCTGGTGATGCTACCCTGGAATATACAGCGGGGTGCTCAGTAGTTGAAATGACAGCTGGCTTTGGTGGACCAGGTAAATCAGAGCTGGCAGGGGGAGGTATTTCAGTTGATACAGAGGATGATGAAGCCATTGGAGTAACAACAGGTGTAGAAGGGCCTAGTGGTGGCTCATTTTGAGGATGAAGTGAAGGAACCATCATAGTCTGCATAATGCTGGCATATGCTGAAGTCCTTCCATCTGGAAGAACAACTCGAGCAGGAAGCGAGGGTGTTACATATGTTGAAACAACTTTTCCTGGGGGAATGGAATATTCTTGTGTTGGTCTCACTATAACTGAGCTTGTGGTTATTGTCACCTCGGAAGATTTCACAGGGATAGTTATGTTCTCTTCTACATGTTCTATGGCAACTTCTACTTCTTTAGCATTTGATTCAGTGGCACTATCAACTCTTTGCTCTTCTTCTTTTACAGACTCTTCCTTTGCTTCATGTTCCTTTTCTCCCTCTTTTTCCTCTTCCATTTTCTCTTCTAACTTTGGGCTTTGCACCATAGGAGGAGGTGTAGGAATTCTCTGATCTACAGACTCTGATTCCATCATTGGTTCTTCTGAAATACTCATGTCCTTTTCAGAGAAACCACTGGTGCTCGATCTCTCATCAAAATTACTATCTGTGGTCAGCCCGTCCATCTTTTCACTTATAGTCTCATCTGGCTTTATCTCTTTTTCCATAAACGATTCCTCACTCTCCGTTTTGGTCGGACTCTCCTGCATAACCGATTCTGGAGTTGGCGGTTTTGGTGACGGTTCCCTGGGAGTCACTGGACGGGAGTCTAGCTTGGTTTGCTCTGTTAGAGATGACATAGATATAGCCTCCTTTAGCCTTCTCTCTTCTACCTGTGCCAAGGGAATCTCCAGAGGAGCTCCTGAACGGCGATGTAAAGGTATGGGCTCAGAATCCCCCTGACTGAAAGAAGTGCTTTTGCGCAAAATTTTTGGTTTGGGAACGTCATCCCTCGGAAAATCACTGGATACAGCTCTAATTAGTGGAGGTGGGCCCAGACGAGCAGTACGAGAGTAGCGATCTGTGGATATTGCACGTTTCTCATCTCCCATTCCTAATGTTTCCAGCAGAGGTCCCCTCAGTCCACTCATCTTGTTGTCCACAGAGCCACCGCGAAGTAGTCGTTGCCTCATCAGCTCCAGTTTGAGAGCATAATCTTCTTGGCTCATATTGGCAGTTCCTGGACTGGTACTCCTTCTTGGTAGTTCCATAGAGACAGCTTTCTTCAGAACTCTCCTGCCATCATCTTGACTTCCCTCTCCAGGTCCTTCCTCTGGTGTAATCCGGAGCATCAGCGCACTGTCAGCTGAGCCACCACGCCTTAGCTCTCCTCTTCGTCGTCCACCTTCTGGTTTATCTGACTCCATGCTAGAACCCCGTCTCAGTGGTTTTCTAGACAGCTCTGACTTTTGGGGAAATTCAGCAGGTTGCTCTTCATCATCTGAAGAACCCTTTTCATTAAGTTGTGATGACCTTTTCCTCAGTCGAGCTTTACCTCCTACCTCAATTCCTTCTTTACCCATTTCCTTAGGATCACACTCCATTGCCTCATGGCCTTCAACAGTAGACCCAGACCATTTACTTGTTCCATTCTTCTTCCCTGTTTCCTTCTCATTGGTCTGAATGTCATTCAGTGACATCCTTGAGCCAGAGAATTCCATGTTAAGTGGCATTGGAATAAAGGGTAGTTCATCTATGTCCTCATCAGAATCAGAGGAAGATGATGGCAATGTTGAACCCTCTTTAAGGTGCCTGGGAATTGCAATGGAGACATGGCTGGAGGAATCATTCAGCAACTCAGGTATGGCTCTCATGACCATTTTTGATTTATAGCTGATCAGAGAACGCTAAAAAAAAGGAAACGTGACACAGTAAGTACCGCAACATGACCTTTTCAAAATGTAGTCTTTAAGGAAGAGAACAGGGCTTACCTGCCATCTTCTGCGGGATACAAACTTCTTTAAGGCCTCTGTACTTATGGCCTTCCCCTTGCTAAGGGTCTGTGCAATAAATAAACATGAAATTTAAAAGAAATACATTATGAACGGGACTTTACTTAGTCTTGTCCAATGGATATGGATGATGAACACTATAAAAGTAGGTGCCAGTGTCTGATTCATACCTTGAACCAAGGATGTCTGAGACATTCCTGGGTGTCAGGTCGCCTAAAAACATAAAACAAATTCGAAAACCAAAAATAAATAAATACATAAATCTGCAATAGTCTGTGTTGCAAATACTGGAACAGAAATCTTTGAATACTACTAAACCAAGAATAGTAAATAAAACTATTATGAAATGGCAAACTTTATACTTTGTGTCATCACCTCAATGTTGTTAATTTAGGTATGCCTGTTTTCATAAATTATGATATTTGATGTATGATCTTAGATGATACATAAATAATGACAGGTATCCATCCAATCAACATTGTACCAACATTATTCTGATTGGTTTACACATTGTGTTTACAGGTGTTAAAACCTAAACTAAAAGAGATCCAGTGTTACTCACAGTCTGTCTGCCACCAGCAGCTTAATGATGAACCCTTTAACCTCTCGGCAAAGGTCAGCAAACATGCTCTCCTCGAAAGCCACGTTATAGTTCCTGATGTTCAGCACAGAGCTACGATCATTCTCACCAGCAAACGGAGAGACTCCGGTCAGACTGACGGCAGGAATAAATAAGTGAGATTTAATAACAAAGCTACATGTAGTCCTGAATAGACAAACATGCTGAAACTGTTTTTAGCCTTAAGGAAAGAGGAAAACCAATAATAAATGTGCTCACCACAGATATGCTATAACTCCAATTGGCCTAGAAAAGCAGAGAAAAAAAGTGTTTAAGATCAGGAAATAAATATTTATAAGTGTTGTATATTATAGCTTCTCTACTGCTACAGTCAGAGTAGGAAAATCAGTGGTTGGAGACTGTGACAGCCAAAATTATTGCCACCATGTGCAATGATCTGAATATGATGGCCAACTGTGATAAATCAGCAACAATCGCAAAACTTTTGCTCTCTTCATTCACAGAAATTCACATTAAGAACTTATTTTCTGAGTCCAGCCAGAACCTCAGAAATGTGAAACAGAAATTCTTTCACAAATACTGATGTGGTTGCTGCAGGACGGTGACTTAAACACAAAAGGAAGTAAGGACTTGCCACCCTTGCTTTTACAACCACATATTTTATTTATGATAGTGAATAAAATATGTGGCTGTATATGCACATTGTACCCAACTTTTTTGTACTGGGGGCTGTATATAGGAATGTAACCAGAATATAACAAGCTGGCAACCCGTTACGTAGAGCCCCCCCTGTTGCAAGGAGATATGTCGCAGGGAAGTTGGACTTATCAACACACACTGACTCAGATTGATTGCAATGTTTCAGAAATCTGTTTTTATGAATTAGATGGTAATTATTTGCAAATTTATTTGATTGCAGCCAGCCTGAGTCAGACCGTGATTGCTTGGAGACAGGTCTCCTGGTGGCTCTAGGAGACCTGTGCAATCTCCTTGCAATCAAAAGTGATCACCCAGAGGTTGAGAGTGTTGCATGCTTAACCTCGGGGGCACCACCTAGTCAGTGCAACAATTTGTAATCTGTCTTCAACCAAAAAAAAAAAAACAAAAAAAAAAACACAAAAAAAAAAGATAATACAATCACCGCACAGCCACCAATTTAGTTGCAGTAAGTTGCTGTCCTATTTTCACTCGTGTGACTGAGCCATACCATATATCTGTTGCTTTTGACACAGGGCTCTGGTTGACAATTTCTGGTGCAACAAATTCTGGTGTGCCATATTTGCAATACTGAGCTTCATCAGGCGTGATCTCCACTGCGTTGCCAAAATCACAGAGCCGGATTTGATCACCATGGGGGTCCACCATGAGGATGTTGTCAGGCTGACGAGAGAATTGGGAAATGATATCTAACCACTGTCTGCTGTGAAAGTACAATTATTGAGCATAATAATTTTAAATGATCATATTTACAAACAACCTTTTGACACACAAGAAGAAAGAATATACCTTGATGTCCAGATGTATGATGTTCAGATGATGAAGGTAGTCCACTCCTTCAAGGAGTTGTCTTATACATGAACGCACCTGATGGTCCCAAAACATAAAATTGCTTTAATTTATCAGATAATAAGATAATATAAATACTTGAAACTGAAATTAAAATGTTGTAGTAAAGATTTGCTGAGTGGTTGTGATCTACAAAACGTACATCAGACTCCATTACTGTAGATTTCCTTGTAAATCTGTCAAGCAGCTCCTCGTGGCATCTTTAAAGATCAGTTAAGGCGATCCTTTCTGTTAACTCAAATTCACTATGCAACACATTATTTATTATTTTATACAATGTATTCAATATTAAAATCTTCTTTAAAAGTGAACGTGCTATATTAAATATATATTAGGCTAAAGGCTACTTGTGTGCTCTTAACTCTTAGAAGTGTTTTAAAATATGGATACATTTCAGTGATGATGATGACTGCATTCTTTTTCTCAAAGGCATCGTGAAAGTAAAGGACTCGCTCGTGGTCCAGCTTGGAGAGCAGCTTCATCTCTCTCAGAGCAGATGCCTTTTTCTTGGCCCGCGTGGAGATAAACTTTGCAGCGTACTCGATTTTGTCCGTCTTCTGGGTCACACGCTTCACGTAGGAAAAGGCACCTCTGGAGAAACAGTTTAATCATCACTGTCCAATTTTCATTTGATGACTATCATGAAAAAATGTAATGTAAGTGCCAACCCAATTCATCTGTAGTATCTTTTCTTACCTTCCAATTTCCTTGTGGATGTCATAGTAGTCAATCAGTCGGCGCATTTTCCTTAGAATGGTTTCCTCATCATCCATTGGATCTTCTTTACTTTTAGCTACAGTAAAGACCAAGTATTAATTGAGTTCCATCAATTTGCAAATTAGCTGTGCAATCCAGAGCTGTTAATGCCTCAGTCAGACAGACTGGCCTCTTACCTTCATGAACGGTGAGTTCAGCTTTACAGGATACAGAACCTGCTAAGTTCCTTGCAGTGCAGGTGTACACCCCGGAGTCTTCCAGACGAGCGTTTAGGACCACCAGGGAACATTCATTATCATCATACACAAACGTGTAATGACTGCTCTCTGACAGCAAGATATCATTCTGAAAGCAAATATGTTAAGTTTTAACAGCAGTTCTTCTAGCATTTATTAAAAAACTCCTTAATAACTCTTTTGGTAATTTCCCATTCCACTGCTTTAGTCAGCAGCACTGAGAAACCAGTAAAGAATGGTTTAATCCTACAGGTTCACTGCATTAAACACTAAAATGGATAAAAAACCTTGAACCACAAGATGTCAGGAATGGGTTTGCCCTCCACGACCACAGCAAAGCGAGGGGTCTCCCCAGCACAAACATCCAAGTCTTCCATAATAGTCTCAAACGTTGGTGGAGCTGTAAGAAAGAGACACAAAATGACAGTACATGTAGTTTACATTTAGATCAGTTTTGAGAGAATTATGTGGTTACTTTGTACTTCAGATGAGTCCATCCCTGGTTTCTAAAACCAGATGTCACATGTTAGCCATGGATCCGAGTGCTGAACTGAGGGGCAAAGCACGCGATGGTAGAGGTGGTATGGTAGCGTAGGCCCATTCTAAAGCATACTTTATCTTCCTTTTTTGACTCTAATGGAGACCATTATTTACAAAATGAACATCATGTTGTGCTCGTAAAGATTTAATATGTAAAGACAGTGAACATACTAAACTCATCAGGGAAGTGTTTATTGAGGTCATGGATTTACCATTTATTTTACTCTAAGTGATACTTGAAACTAGCTATCAAAACCATGAAATCATTAGGGAAAGTGTTGACTGAGGTCATACATCAAGTGATTGAGTTTCTTAAATTTTACACAATCTGACTTATTTTTGAAACCAGATGAGTGGAAATGTATTTTTGCACAGGCTTCACTTTTAGACCGAGAGACTATGTCCATCATCTATATGCATGCACTCTATATGGCCTACCTGCCATCTCCACATTGAATTTGCAGCTGTCACTGCCATACTTATTGGAGGCCACAAACTCCATCTCTCCGACGTCAGCAACCTTCACTTTCAGCAGCTTCAGTGTGTGTTGGTCGTCATCTGGCATTGTCATCTCGTACAGGCCCAGCTTGTTGCCAAGGACCACTCCTCTCCTGGGAACCAAACCATTTTCAGCAGGATCAGTACTCTTATAAGAAGGAGGGCAGCAGTGTTTCACTGAGTCAGGACATATTAATAGACTTTTTCATTGCTCTGGAATCCTGGATAATCACTGGGAATTAAACAGCTGCCTGTTTGTATACTGTCATACTGTATTTATGCTTCCCAGTAATCCAATCAGTCTATCCTGTTTTACACTAAGTCAGAAAGGGGGCAAACTCTGCCAGATTCTACACTAATTAAATAATCATATGATAAGAACATGGATGAAATGTAGATAATTTTATTCTGCAGTGAAATTAAAATAAAACTTATTCCCTTATTTAGGTAATTCCGTTTATAAAACAACAAAAATGAAGTGCACCAACAGAAACTAGCAGAGGCACACTTACCTTTTCCAGAAGACTGAAGCGTTCACATGATTGAGAGTGATAGAGATAGTGACCGACTGGTTTTCCATCACATATACAGTTTCTGGCTTATCAATAATCACTGGAGCCTCCTGAAGGTAAGGACCTTAAGAAATAAAATCACACAGATAATATTTAATGAATTAGTAATGAATAGTTTATGGATTGATGTAAGTATGGATGGATGGATGCATGGATGTATGGATGGATGGCTGCATGGATGGATGGATGGTCTAAATGAATCCTACCTCGGTCCAGGAGCTGCACTGGGTCAGTAGCTGGTGAGGGTTTGCTGAAGGCCTTGGAGGTGATGGTTAGTACCCTGAAAGCATAGCGCACACCTTTGGAGAGGGTTGTGATGATGTAAGTCGTCTCCTTCAGGCCAGAAGCTATGATGATCCACTGAATGGAGCCTAGAGCTTGCTGTTGGATGGCATACATCAGGGAGCTGGGATCTGAAAGAAAAACAGACTTCTGGTGAGATACAATTTTGTATCTCACAGTTTCCAAGAAAAATTCCTTATTCTATCATTATATCCTGACTTAGAGTATATGAAATAACTCCAGCACTACATGTAAAAACTATAGCTCCTTACATTATGTCAATATGCTATTTTCAACATTTATTGTTAGTGTTTTGTGATTATGAAATGACCTGCATGTTTCAGTGAACAAGCACTGAATTCTGTGCATATAAGACTCAATCTGAGCATTTTTGCTGTAAAACCAGAGATGAGGGAAAGTAAGTCTAACTGAGAAACAAAAGGACAGCAGACTCATAGCCTAGGGACTTGTCAACCTCACAGTAAAGCGGACTGTGTGTCTCCACTGTGACTCTATTTGGGACTATAATTTACAATATACAAAATAAATAAGACTTAAAACTAGCAAGTGAGACCACAAACTCGTCATGAAAGTGGTTGCTGAGATCATAAAATAATAGAAAATTAGAATCATTTTCTCATTATCTTTAATATGATCAGGTGTCTTTTTGGAACCAGAACAGTTGCCCTCTGCTGGGCATTAGAAAGAATGCGCTGGCTTCACTTTTCAGACCTAGAAGCAAGGTCTGTCTTACATTCAGTCTCTGATCAGAAGGCCTTTGATTCAGATTTGTACCATGTTGAAAGTGATACAGAGATATTTCTGATTCAACCTATTATTATCTGTTGAACTTTCATGGAAAGGTGAGAACAGACATGAAATCAACATGTTAAAAGTCTGAGAGGGATTTAAGGGAATGTACTGTAAAAAATAATTTAAAAATTACAGTGTACTTGTTTTATCTCTTGAATATAACATATTGATTGAATCACTGATTAATGATTATGCTTACCTATTGAAGGGTCCAGCCTTCTTGGTTTCTTCCAGCTCAGGGTGATGGTTTTGCCAGTGATGGACTCTATGACTGGAGTCCCATCAGGTGGGTCAGGGAGGATGTCTGAAAATGACAACAGTGGATTAAAAACAGCCATATTGTTCTCTGGTATGGCGCTGTCTAAGGCAGCGTGAAACACAGCATCGATCTATAAGGAGTTATTGATTATGTAATCAAAACGGGGGTACAAGCCAAGAAAAAAGGAAATTACCTGTAACATAGAGATGTGCATAACAGGTGGCCTTCCCTATTTTGTTAGAGATGACACTCTTGTAGACGCCACCGTGCGAATGGCACACGGAGCGGATGACCAGGCTGTGAACATCACGAACTGCAGGAAGAAGAAGAGACTTGGCTTATTCTATTTAACATGACACTGAGGAGGAAGACTCCGGCATTGCATATTTAGTCACGTGTTTAAATGGGTAAGTGCACAATGTAGTAGCTATAGGGAAACTATAGAATAATGACACTGTCTGCATTTAATGAAACCCTGATGTCACAGTGAAATCCTCTCTGCTTTTGCTCCACACAAACAGAAAGAAGACAACGCCTTTGTTTTTGATGGTTGCTACTGATAAATTTCCTCAGGTAGTTGAAATGATGTTTGCTGGAAGCACAGGAGTAACTGAAATGATCCTGCTGTTGAAAGAGGTAAATAAGGCAAAAAACTGAATTCAGGTGAATAGGAATCGATTTTGGAAAACATACATTGTGTCATCTTTCTGTCCTCGGTGCTTTCAATCCTCTTTCCATTGTGGAACCAGGCTATGGTTGGGTATGGCAAACCGGCCACTTTGCATTTGAGCACAGCCTCCTTTCCCTCGATCACATCCAGGTCATAAAGGGGTTTGATGAAGTCAGGCATGGTGAAACGCTCCACCTCATTCTCTGGGACCTCTGGCTCTTCAGGTATGGAGGGCATCTTCTCCAATTTAGCCCTAAAGTGATGAAAAGAAAAATCAGATAAATAAAAATGGACAGCAATGGAAGCTTACACAGAATTTCAGAAAGCACACATGAGCTCACAGAGAAAATGCAAGTGCTCTTACATCTGTGAGGAGATGGCTGGACGTGGTTCCTGTATGTAAAGTTCAGCAGAGCTCTCTGCCTCGCCATGACCGTTACGGGCTCTGACAGTGTAGAAACCCTCATCCTCACTGGTCACATGGGAAATGATCAAAGAATGGCGGCCACCCTCTTGAAGAATACGAATGTCCTCACTTTCTGTAAGTACATGATCTGAAAGGGAAAAAGGAGAACATATTTATTTTGGAGGAGCGCAGCTTGTAACTACTGGAGCTGAGAAAAAGAAGAGAACAGAGGTACACTGGAAGTTTCCCCAGTAGTGCTTTAAAGATACAGTAAGAATTCATCAGTACTCATTCTTGTGATTGGTCGGTGATAAAGAATGCAATGATCAGTGAGAGCCTTTGTCAATCATCACTTTTTACTGAGGTTCTTGCACTGCCTACAGAGTGGGTGTGTAAATAACAGTGTCATCAGCAAAGAGGACTATCAGTATGGCCCTACCAAAGTGGCTCCAGGCAACCTTAGGAGGTGGTGTCCCGCTGACTTTGCAATCAAATCGAGCATTGCGGCCCTCGATCACTTCCAAAACATCCAAATTGCGAGTAAAGAGAGGTTCGAGGGAGGGGATGACTTTGAGTTTGCCACATGAGGTCAATTCCTCTAAAAAATAAAGATTATATCTATTAAGTATAAGAAATATTGGAAACAATAAAAACAGTTTTGCATCATACATTCTGTGGTACATTCTGGCACCTACCTTTAGCTGTGCTGAGTTTGCACACGTATGTTCCACTGTCATCTTCATGTACGGAGTTGAGCAGCAGGCGGCACTTTCTTCCATCAAAGTGCATTTTGCAGTTGAGCAATGCTGGCTGAATCAGTTTCCCATCTGCAAGCCAGTCCACATCAGTGTCCTTCGGTCCAATGACGTGGCATTCAAACAAAACCGTCTCTCCGGCCTTGGCCGTGATGTCCCTGACTGCCCGGATGACAGCAAGACCCGGTTCCACTGGTGGTGCTGGGTATAAATAAAGGACATGTTCTGAAGAGTGCTGTTAAATGATACCAGAACAGCAGTGTTGTGAAGTAGTTACAAGCCTCAGTGTATGTTTTTATTTATTTGAAGTGATGGTAAAGTAATTTACCTGTCACCTCCAGTTTTGCTTCACACTGCTTTGTCCCATACTCATTAATGATCCTACAGGTGTAAATCCCAGAGTCCGACCTCACTGCTGACTTGATTGTCATTTCAAAGACGCCATCCTCCGTCTCACGTACAATGTGACGCGGGCCTGTTTTTACCGTCACTCTGTCCCTCAGCCTACAAGAGTGCAAGGGACCAATTGTTTCTATATTTTCCAACAAGAGGTAAATTACTCATACACTGTATTTCATTTCTTCAATAAAGGATGGTCAAGCGCACACTTTTTTTTCACCACAATAGAGAGGGTGGAATAGATTGTCTTTTCTGCTATTGTCTCTTTAAAGTCATGACTAACTCTTATGACAGAACCTGCAGGAATGACTCAGCCATTTATTGTCAGCTATATTAAAGAATAAGGCTGTCATTATTTGTCTTAATGTTAAATTTAGCATTAAAAGACACCCACAAAACGACCAAAAGCAATGTGTGAATTTCTGTTTTTTTAACTGTTGTACTGTCGCTTTCCTTTGAAATACTGCTCCTTTGTTCTGTTTTCAATGAAAAAGTAAATTTGAATCCTTTTTTTTTTTAACCAGCAATAACTAGGAATTGCTTAGTTTGAATTTATTTGTACATTTCCCCCTTTCTTTAGCTTTATTTTGACATATCTTCTGCATTTGCAGCTATATTAGACTGACTTAACACCAACTACAGTGACTACACTCTTGAAAAAAAAAAATCAGTTAAAGGTGGAAAAGGAAAAGCTCCCCCCTCTCCATCCTATCCATTCACTAATCAAGCATGGGCATATGCAAGAGCATCACAGGTGCTAAAAAAGTAAGTTTAAAACTAAGACTGATTTTTGGCTTCATACAGGACTCCAACCCAGCTCTCCCAGGTGAAAATCCTCTGTCTAGCCAATCAGCTGTGACATCCTTTCTCATAATGTCGACTTACACTAAATCAACGTAGCAGAGCAAAGGGACCTGCAACCGGTCAGAGTCTCCTATCACATGTTAGATGCTCAAAGAGAGGTGAGAAAAGTTGAATAAGTCTACTTACTTTTCAGAGAGAAACTGGATTAAATTACAATATGTTGAAAGATTATTGTATACTTTTTGATGAATGATGCCAAAACATTATAATCTATGCCAGATTGTTCTTCATAAAAAAACAAAACAAAAAAAAAACATAAAATTGAGGTGTTTTCATTTTTTGACAATGGAAAAGTCAGCCTTATTATTTGGTGCTGATATCACAAGTAACAACAGCAATCTGAAACCACTAGCTAGTTAAACCATCCATCCATCCATCCATCCATCCATCCATCCATCCATCCATCCATCCATCCAGCTTCATAACTGCTTATCCATTCCAGACTTGGTGGGGGACTGGAGGCTATCTCAGCTGTCTACAGCGGGCAACAGGCAGGGTACACTCGAAACAGATTGACAGTATATTGCAGTGGCAAGGAGCTGAACCTCCTGAAAAAGTGCAGTGAGCTCTTTTAGAAGGTTTCACTACATTTGAATTCTATATTGTTATTTAGCAGCTAATTGATTCAGCTGTAATCAGTGCATTTCTGGGCACTGAGCAGCACTATGGTAAATGGGGAACGCATGCTATTCTTCCCTTTCTCCCATTAATAGTCTTGTTATCAATGAAAGTTTCCACCTCCTTCAATTAATTAAATAACCATGCTCAAAACCAAACTGCAATCAAACTTATTTCCTTATGGTTTGTGTTGTTCTTGTCCCATGCATGCAATGAGTTTAAGTAGACTGGTGAAGCGAGGGGGGACCTACCAATACAGCATAGGTTTGGGCTGTCCACTTATTCGGACAGACATGGTGACTTCCTGTCCTTCAATGACAGCTTGATCACTCATTGTTACCTGTTTAAAATTAAATGCAAGTTAGAAGCTTAGAGACGCAGTTCACCTGTAAGTTTTTTGAAAGACGTGTTGATGGAGTGACCACACAGCAGATAACAAATTCATAACAGGAAAATTAATAACGACAGAATCAGTACAGAACATATTTTCATGCAGTACTGTTGCCACTGTATGATTATGTATGATTAATATACTATGATCACACTAACTGGCAAAGTTAATTAGGTAGATTTATCTACTAAACCCTGTACAGTCGCACCAAAAATGCTGGGGGTTTCCTGAAGCGTGTGTCAATCGTTCGCCTTGGCTCTGGCCCTCCAAAGTCCATGACTTCTTCCATGGGGCTAAGATACTCTTCATCAGATGTAATAGGGCTGCTGATATCCATAGGGACACCCAGGTTTCCCTTTGGTTCCTGCACAGAATCTGCAAAACCAAAAATTGCACTATAATGCTTTATGTTGTGTGTGTGTGTGTGTGCGCATGTGTGTATATATATATATTTTAACAACCATGTCTTGTTTCATTTTGCCTTTGAGTTTTGTTACTGAGACCAAATATCAATGAGTACATAGGGATTCAAATGAGAGCACACATTTAACATAACAACCCTCCTTTAAAAAATATATTTAGAATCTAAGATGCCAAATGTGAAACGCAAACAATAGTGGATTCTCACTGAGTGGAGCCGCTGAGCCTCACTGGACAATTTATAGGTTCGGTTTTGCCTCTGAGTTGCCATGGTAACTATAAGTGAGGTTATTCAGCTGGAATATATGGCACGCACATTTTGCTGAGAGAGATAATGACAAGGGAGCAGGAGAGAAACACAATGCCAACGTGGGAAGAGACCACAAGATGATTTTTAAGAAGACAAAAATGGCCTCTGAAAAGGAACATTGTAAAAGGGAAATTACTGTTAAGTACATTTACCATTTTTTGATTATGCTGCATATTATATTAGTGCAGGGGGAGTGATAAGTGTCCTGTTCAGTTTCTGAGAGGCCATAATAAAAGTTTAATATAATAACTGATTGGGCCTTTCTGTGTGGAGTTTGTATATTCGCCCTGCAGCTGTGCTGGTTTTCTCCAAGTATGTTGGCTTGCACTCACAGTCCAAAGGCATGCATGTTATGTTAATTGGTGATTCTAAATTGGCTGTAAGTGTGGACGTGAATAGTGACAACTGTCCAGAGTGTACCCCACTACTTGCCCGTTGTAAATTGGGATAGGCTCCAGCCCAACTGCAGGCCTGTTTGGGTAAGAGATTAAGAAAATGGACAGATGGATGGATATTCCTCTTCATGTTTATTTCCACAGTATTTTATTTAGGTAAACTGCTATAATTTACAGTAAAGAACTTATGTTGTTGTCATAATCATTATCCAAGTAATGAGTAGATTACATAATATTTAAGTCAATTCAATTCAATTTTATTTATATAGTGCCAAATCACAACAAACAGTCGCCTCAAGGCGCTTAAGTCACACAAGCTGAGAGACTGGTTGGTGACCCCTTGGCAACCACTGGTTGCAAGGGAAAATAGTGTATTCCTTGCTGACATATGATAGCAATCGCTGTAAAATTGACTGCTAAAGCCTCAGTCACACAGCCCTAGAGACTAGTCTGTGATCCCCTGGCAATTTGCAGTTGCTAGGGAAATATGTGTATTCCCTGACCAGCACACAAGTGGTTCATGGAGACTGTTGGCAGTTGCTTTGTGAAAACGGTGGCAAAGAGGGTATATGGTGCTGAACCAGAACCTCCTTGTGATTGCTTTGCTGCAGTTGCCCATAATTTGCATGGAAGACACATGCCAGCTGGCAGTAAAACTGTGAAAAGTGCAACACAAACCATAAACGGAGACCCTGTAGCTTCAAAGTTAAGGTTGTGCTTTATCACTGCAACCAGCACATTTCAAAAAGCAAAACTTTCCACGCAAACTAAACCATAATGTTCAGGAAAGATGCAGACTATGGGCAATCACAAATATGTTTTTGGAGCAACACCCTCTTTGTGGATGATTTCACCTAGAGAAAGCCAGCAACCACTCACCAAGTGGTCGGGGAAAAGTCATTTTTCCCTAGCGACCCGAGGTTGCCAGAGGTTCAATGACCAGTCTCAAGGTCTGTGTGACTGAGGCCTAAGACAGAAATGAATAGTTCAGCCAGGTATCATAGAAAGCATATATACCTTATATATACCTTAAACCCTGTGAGGTCCTACACCTAGCCATATATATTGGAGAAAAATATTTTTTTTCACCTAGCTGCTTAGAAGAGAACTTTTCAAAAGTCAAAATTCAAATTTCCTTGTTGTCTAGGGTTAGGGGTTCAGATTTAGGTTATTTCCCTGTATGTTATTAAAAAGCTTTTTTAGTGTTTTGCTTGTCACTGTACTCTATAGTTTTCAGTAAAGACAGCCTAATTTATAAAATTTGGTCTGACATCTCAAAAGTTAAACTTACCTGCTTTGACTAGAAGGGTGGCACTGCTTGAAGCTCTTCCCACCTGATTAACAGCAGTTACACAATAGCTTCCACCATCGCTTATTTTAGCTGATTTGATGAGGAGACTATGTCGTTCACCCTCCACTTTGACTGTATAGTTTGCAGTTCCAGTGATTTCAGTGTTGTTTTTAGTCCAGGTAACTTGAAGAGAGAAGAAAAATAAATCCACATCTCCATCAACTAATTCAATATTCAATTCAAAATTGCCTTTAAGGGTTTTGCTGTTAAAACACAAATTACAATGTTACCTTCGGGAGTAGGGGTTCCAGCAATAATAGTTCTAAGAAGTACATCTGCACCAGCAGATGCTACAGTATCCTGGAGGGGAAACTCAAACACAGGAGCCTCCATGGGGTCTTCTCCAGCAGACACATAAGAATCATCTGAAGAATCTGCACATTTTAACAAAAGACAAGACTGAAGTAAGTTTTGTTCCTTTGCTCAAATTATAGAAAAAAAAAAACCCTATGGTATAGAGTAAGTTATTGATTTACTGAATATAGAGACATGCAAATATTACCACAAAAAGCTTACAAAAAGATCAGAAAAATATCTAACCTAACTCTGGAGACAGGGGTCGTGTCCGGCTTTTCTTTCCTTTGGTCTTCTGCTGTTGTCCCTCTTTGGGACTAGTACGCTTATGTTTAGACTCACTTTTGTGCACAGGAACATCCTCTTCCATTTTTTCATCTTCCACAATAATTGTAGGGACCTTGATCTTAGAGATCGGTTTAGAAAGTTCCACTTCCATTTTCTCCTCTGTTGGGGAGCTCAGTGATATTCTTGGGGGTTTTAAAGGAGCAAAATCTTGCACAATGATGGGCCTTTTTTGTACCAGAGGACTCTCTGGTCTGTGTTCAATTTTTCTTACTGCTACTTCAATTGGTGTCTTTCTCCCTGAAGTCTCATCCTTTTGTGATGTTTGCACAAGAGATTCTTGGATGTGTGGGGATTCTTGCATTCGAGACACCCTTTGTACAAGAGGACTCGGTGGCCTTCGTTCAACCTTGCGCAATGCCATCTCCGTAACATTTCTGCTTGGTGAATCTTCCCTGTGATGATTACCTATTGCTGGTGATGATGATCGCTGAAAAATTTCTGTAACTGGACTGACTCTATTAAACTCTCTCACTGATCGTTGTCCTGGTAAGTCGGATAACCGCATTGACTCCGGGGTGCCTGCAACTTCTCCAACTCTACTAACTGATACAGTTGTTAAACCAGTGTCTGCTGTCTTTTGGGGTTGAGATTTCTGCTCTTGTGTTTGTTGCTGTTGCTGCATTGGTTGCTGACTTAATTCCCTTTCTCTCTGTTCTTTTGCCCACTGGACTCGTTCCCTTTCTTGGAGCTTTTGCAGGACCTGAGGAGGAATAGGTTCAATTTTCCTAAAAGGTTGACGCTGCTTGCCCTTCAGGGTTAGCTGTTCGGTTGAAAAGGACTTCTTCAGATGAGGTTTACCAACGAGTTTCTTAATGCGCTGGAGCTCCTCAGTGAACTTGTTTTCAATGTCCTGAACCTTTTGAGAGTAGCGAGGTTTCTCTTCCAGTGAAGCAGCTCTCTGTCTAAACATAGACCTTCGTTCAGCAGCATCCTCTTTTAGAGCTTCCCTAAGATCTTCCTTTGAACTTTCTCTAGAGATTCCCAACCGGCTTCCTCCATCATCTGAATCTACAGATCCTTCCCGATTGAACCCTGCCCAAGATCTTCCCGAAATGGAACCTTCTGGAATATCAAGACTTCGTCTCCGCTCTTCTAAGTCGCGGACCTTCTCAAAAACCTTTGAACTAGCCCTTGTAAGCTTTGGGGAGGGTCTGAGAGTAAATTCTTTCCTGGAATATTCACTCAGTGGAGTCTGTGGTCGGGAGTCTTGGGTGTTACTTAGGGACACAGATTTTGGCTGCTTAACCTTTTCTTCAAACTCCCCAGGCACTGTGTCTTGGTATTCGGTTGGCACAACAGTTTTCTTCCGCAGGCTAAGAGGAGTAGTTGAACCAGAGCGACTTGGCATTGGAGAGGTGGAGGTGCGTTTGACCAGTCTTGGAGATGGGGGTGGGAGGACTTGTGGGGGAGATTCTCTTGAAAAATCCTCTGGCTGGCTTCTGAAATAGAGCATTTGAGGAAAAATCTGTTGGAATCAGGAAGCTGTTACTAATTTACAACCTTACTGATTACTTTGTTTTAGTACTGAATTCGAGTCCAATAGTATAGTCAACACACTAAGGTCTTTTAATTGTAGTTGTTGGGGTTACCATCAATGTTGTATGTTTTTTACTTGCCTACTAGAGTGATCTTCATGTCCACGTGTTCTACTGTCATCTTCAACACATTTTTCCATCACTGTGTATCATGTAAAAGGAGAGATAAATTAACAAATTTTAAGACAAACTTTTCTAGGTCAGGTATTCATGTTTAAATCTGCACTAAACAATATTTTTATGTAAGCACTGGATGTCTCTGCAGGCTCTGCCAGCTCTACAGAACTCTGCTAGTGAACACTGTGGAGAACTGGGGTTCTAAAAAGCCAATTATTTCCTTATATTATTCTTCATTATTTCCTCAATCAGAGCATGGAGAGGAGAGTCAAAGAGTGAAGGAGAGCTAGACTTTCATTTCTCATTTGGATATAAAGATGAAAAGAGCTACTGTTGCTCTGTGCCTGCTGGATCTTTATAGACACTCTTTAAAAAAAAATCTCGTCATATCACGGAAACATTCTGACAGCTGGGGCATCAGAAAAATTCAATTAAAAAATCCCGCTGACTAGAATGACCAACTTTCCAACCAACAGGTGACATTCGCTACCCCCTGAGATACAGTGAGGCCAAACAGCACCTGTTGTCCCCCGCTGGTCTACCATCTAGTAGCATCCTGACCCGACCCAGCTCAGCTTTCCAGCTCAGACGTGACCAGGGTATAAACTGTTTTAACAGTTTACTCTTGTTTTCAGATGTTATATACTCCATCCATCCATTTTTTTCCACTTAGCTGGGGCTGGGTCATGGGGGCAGCAGCCTAAGCAGAGAAGCCCAGACCTCTCTCCCCTCAGCCACCTGCTTCAGCTCCTCCAGGGGGACACAGAAGCATTCCTAGAGATATAATTTCTCCAGTGTGTCCTGGGTGTGTCCTCCTCCCTGTGGGACTTCACCCAAGAGGTGCCCAGGAGGTGTGAGCTTGTTCTTTAGGTCACTATCCAAAGCTTGTGACCATAGGTGAGGGTAGGGATGTATATTGACCAGTAAAGTAACAGCTTTGCTTTCACACTCAGTTCTGAAACTGGACAAAAGGGTCTTACTCATGAGTGAGGGGAGCTGGGAGCAGGAGATTGACAGCCAGAATATTCCCATCATTTCATGAAAGAGAAAATTTCCTTTTTTTTTTTAAAGTAATTTTTCTGGCATGGTTATGTGCTTTGAAAGAACAAGATCACAGACAAGTGGCAGAAATGAGCTTCCTCTGATGGGCTCCTCTGATCTTTTGGCTGGTCTGGGAATACTTTGGTGTTCCCCCAGATAAGCTGGAAGAGGTAGCCGGGAAGGGCTTCTCTGTTTAGGTTGCTGCCCCCACACCGGCCAGGGATAAGTGGAAGAAAATTATACATTTTTCCCTTTTCTGGTGAAAACTTCCATGATGCTGCAACGTATCTGTTATTTAATGAACAATGCCATGTGAAATTACAGACATTTTTTGTGTCATTATGCACTTAATGCATCAGATTTCAGATATGTATTTACATCAATAAACTAGAATTTAATAGTTTAATCTTTATAATAAACAGGACATATTTGTGAAATTATGTTTCTCATGTGACTGTTTTTTCACAATCCTTTTGTGTGGAAAACTAATGGATTTCCTGTGAAAAAATGAGAAAATGATGTTTATTCACAGGTAATTTTTTTCATGTTATTTTACATTATACATGTTAATTCACTGTCTATTTTTGTGATTTTACTGATAGTTCACATATTTGAAAATAACAGGAAACTTCCATAAAATTTATAGAATAAATTCTGTTAAATGAAAGTTTGTTTTTTACAGTGTAGGCAAATGTTGGCCAATACCTTCACTATAAAAGAAAAAACAAACCAAAAAAAGACATGTTTATTCATCTGTGCCAGAAGAAGCCAAAAAGAAAACTAAATAAATTTTTTTAAAAAATAGATGAAAATGCAAACTACTTTATTTCTCATTAGTTTCCATGAATGCTTTAAATACTGATGGAAACTGATTATCTTTTATTTCTTTCAGCTGCTCCCTTCAGAGCTCAATACAGCAGATCATGTGCTTTCATCTCACACTATCCTTAGCATCCTTTTCTGTCATAGCAACATGTCCTCCTTCACTAATCCATGAATCTACTCTGTGATCTTCATTTTTTCCTCCTGTCTGGCAGCTCCATCTTCAACATCTCACCTATCCCTCTGTACACCATCTCAACCTTGCCTCTCTAACTTTGAGTCCAAAACACTCAACATGAGCTGTCCCTCTGATATACTCATTTCTAATCTTGTCCATCCAATTAAAACCTTAACATCTTCAACTCTGCCACCTCCAGCTCAGCCTCCTGTTGTATTGTTAGCACCACCATCTCCAAACCACACATTGCAGCTGGTCTCACTACCATCTTGTAAGCACTTATGCAAATTAATGATGGAAATAAAAAAAAAATGGTCAGTACCTGTAGGCACAGCCTGGTCCTCAACATCCCCACTATCTTCTTTGGTCTCATATTGGTCTTCACCTTCATCTTCTGTTGTTTCAGAGTCTGAAAAAATAAATAAATAAAATAAATAAATAATATTATATATATATATATATATATATATATATAAATAAATAAACTATTTGTCATGTAAAAACAGTTCAGCTAGAGCAGTTTGTGAAGAACACTATTTGTTGATAAGATAAAAGTACACTTTAAAGAAGCAGACAGAAAGTCAAGGACAATCTAAAACTATTTACTAAATGAAGCATGGCACCATCTGTAAATTTTTGGCAAAAGCAAAAAACTGTCTTTTGTGTGTGTGTGTGTGTGTGTGTGTGTGTGTGTGTGTGTGTGTGTGTGTGTGTGTGTGTGTGTGTGTGTGTGTGTGTGTGTGTATCAAGTAAAAAAAATATGTAGTTTACACCCTCAGGATCTTATTAGCACAGCTAAGCTGAATATACAAAATTTCTTGGAGCTGAATTGTTGCTGAGTCTTGTCAACCATAATTGCTTCAACAACATCAGCAGATTTATCTTAAGGAAGGGAATATAAGAACAAAATAAATACAAGCGTGTTAATATTTTCAGGAGAAATGCATCCCCGTTAAACCGAAAAATTTGTTCCAGCTGTACTATCTGATAAATATGATCGCTCTTCACAGGCTGAGAGAAAATTCAGTCATTGGTGGGACTCAAAATAGAAAGCAGTATTGAGTCATTGGCATCCCAGCAGCTCTCATGAGGTGTTTGCTTCACAGTAGGTGGAACCACTTATAAAAAAATAACAGAGGCTATGTGTTGTTCTCTTGCAGTAAAAGAACACAATAGGGTAATGAGAATGGTGGAAAAATGTTTTAAAATGCTTGTATGAAATCTGTAAAGAAGAAAAAAGTCAACTATAAACTCCACAGAAAAATGTATGAACCTACTCAAGGCTATTAAGGCTACATTTAGCTACACTGCACATTCATGCATTATTTATATCAATAACTTCATTTTACATTTCAAAGTAAAACTCCCTCTCCTAAGAATAGCACATAGATATCTCATAACATTGCACAGAATATTATTAAATAGGCAGCATTTCACTTTTTCGATATTTTTCCCAAAGCATTCATCTGTACTGAAAAATTACACAAACTTACACCACACTGTTTCTGAAACCAAAGGTACAATTTTACTTTGCTAACTTACAAAATTTATTTGTTGTCTGTGCCCTTCAGATCAACACTCATGTGACACCTGCATTTGCAGGAAGGTATCAGAGGTCCACTGAGAGCTGCTACAGTCACTGTTAGAGAATATGTTCTTACAACTGCCTTTGTGAGGTTTTGGTAAAAACTCTATTTACCTTATAAAAATCCAACTTTGGTAAGTTTAGGGAAACATTGTGAATTTCATTTACAGCTTTCCAGTCATGGTTACAGTTAAAAAAAACAAAACATGATAACATTAGGGTTCAAATACGGACATGCTTTTAAAGACAATGAAACATTTTGTGCTATAATTTTTTTGCAACGCGTGCTCATGTATCCTTAGGTGCAGCTTTGCTGACAATGTGAGTATTAAACTGTTTTCCTGTTAGTAATTATAATGTCAATTCCTGTCTGCGTGTAAAGCAGTTCACCTCCTGCTTTGGTCATCGGTGGACACTCCAGGCTTGAGCTGCTCATGTATTTTCCCACCCTGACTGGGAGTCAGTTTAAACAGTAACTTCAAAATTAAGAAGTTTAACATGAGAACCAGTTTGTGTCACTAATGTTGTCATTAGAAGCTACTTAAAGATAACATAAATGATGAGAAGTGTGAATAAAAGGATAGTCATGATGTGATACAATACCTGGATAACAATAATATCACAATACTTTATTCTGCAATACTCGATCATGATACTTCACAATACTTAAATATATTCCATGCATTCATCTTTTTTCAATTATCCATAAAGTATATCCTAAAATTACAAAACACAGCAACTATATTTGACTCATTTCTGGTGTCAGTGTATGCTGTGCTATTATTATTCAATTTTAATCTTGGGACAGTTTAATGAGGTCTTCTTCTTCCTCTTCATCCCATGCTAATGACCTTCTGTTCACTTTATCTCATTCATTGATAAGTGATTGATAACTCTGGGATGTCAGTTATGCCTTAATGAAAGATAACTGATTAAATTATAATTTAATGACGCTGAGGAAGTTCCAGTTTGGCTGCACATGAAAATAGGCTGCATGAAATCCTTGCTGCCAGTGATTTGATAACTTTTTCAGTAGCTGACAGTTCATAGCAGTAATGTACAGAGAAATTTAAGAAGTCACAAGTGACAGTACGAGACAGGAAGCGAGGAAACATGGATGTAAATGCTAATATTTCACCATTGTGGAAACAGTCAACATGGTGTTTACACACAAGCAGCAGAAAAGTAATGTCAGTGACCAAAATCAAACAACGCCAGTTTATAATCTCCAGATTATGATCAGCTTTTTGTGGTGAGTATTTTCTCGTTATGAAGGGTTTATTTTTTTCCCTGTTCTGCTTTAATCGACAGCTTCTGCACACAGCTTAATTACCTTGTCAGCGTTATACTGTGAGTGGCTGCATGGGGTATTATCAATCAATGCTATAGTCTCGGAGCAGTGTCGTGTATAAGCCTGTCACTCAGTACTGCTGTAGAAAAACACAAAGCTTAAGTTACAGCTTCCAAAAATCAGATTTAGACATTGTCAAGCATAATTTTAGTGTCAGCTGTGAAACCTCTAAAGGAGGAAGAAAATAAATGTTTTTCGGTTTGCTTGTGCTTATGTTTGTGCCATAATTCGTGCAAACAGACTTGAAGTGCACTGCTAAAGAGTCCTAAGGTATGGCTAGTAGTTCACAGTACTGCATGGAAGTATTTTAGTGAAACTTTGAGTGAGACTTTTCTGCATTTCTCTGAAGTTAGTTCAAAGCTTTGGGGGTGCTTGGAGCTTGACTGAGTTTCTAGATGATTATATGTCACAGTAATACTGCTCCTTCTTAAGTGCATAAAGAATAGCTTGAGCTCCATTAAGCAGTGCCATCGCCTCTGCCACTGTCAGCTGAGACAGCAGTGTGGTCAGTTGTTCAACAGTAATGTTTGTAAAATGTTCCTGTCAGCATTTTAAATGGAATATTTTACAGCGTTTTAACGCTCCGTTCGCAGATCAAGGTTAAATCATTACAGAATGAAGATGAAGAGAGAGAAAGAGAAATTGAAGTAGCACTTGCCTGTTTTGTTCTTTGGTCTGAATGTTTTTTCATAGCCACTGGTGGTGGTATGTCCTCGACAGGTATTTTTTGTCTCGGCTTACACACAGCAGCAGGGTATTCCCCGAGATACACCGGGGGCTCCGAGCCATTACTACACGCCTAACTGTGCGAATGTTTCTAAGAAAGCATGAGCAATTTTTATGAAAACAGATTTAACTTGTCATATATTGTAACTCTCCTAACATGCAGATAAAAGCTCCTCAATAACATGGAAAGAAAAAAAGAAAAGAAAAGGCACTTTGGTCCTTTACATAACAAGTCAGAGTCTCAGCAGCTCTCGGGAGAGAATCCGTTTCTGAAAAGCACAGAGACCTCCATCCGCAGGTGGAAATGTCTGTTGAATGCATATCATCCACTCTGAGGGAGCCCCCCTGTCCACACAATAGCCAGCGACAGCGTAAGCATCTTCCCCCGCTGTGTTCCACCCCACAGGCAGTGCACAGCGATAGGCAGAAAAACCAGTGGGAGTGATCCAGCCCTCTTGAGATCAGTGTTCTACAGCACCGGTTGACATTTTTCATGTTTCCCTTCCTCCCCATGTGTCTGTGTCTTATTCATCAACTGGTATAATGAGCCGATGTTGTGTTGTTGGATGAGAGAGGGGGAGAATCGCCGCAACAGCGAAAGGGACCTCCTCACTCCTCTGCATTGCTGGAGCACTGTTAAAGCTCACAGAAAACGTGTTAGCCTACTGGCTGCACAAGATACACTCACTGCTAGGTATTGTGTTTTTCTGCATGACAATATTTCATTCTTTTGATGTAATGATTGCAGTTTATAGTCTATACAGATTCTATGGTACAGCTTTAATGACTCGGTATCTCAGATGCTTTTACCCTGATGAAAAAACAATCCTGCTTACACAGTGATTAAATCAGTACACAGAAATGTGCTTAAAATAACATTTCAGTGCACATAGCCATTAGTTATTATATTTCATATAATAACTAATGGCTGCAGTCACAAATGCAAAAAAAAAAAATGTGGTGATCACTTTCATAATTGCAGATACCTCTCAGGCTTAATTACAGGTCTGCTGATTATGCAACCTCAGGCCTTTTTGTTTCCCTGGCAGCTGAATATCATGTATGACTTCAACATTAACCTCATGCTCTGATGACATGAAATCTTAATGCCAGCCACAGGCTACATTGGCACTTGCTATGTACTAGAACAGCTTATTCTAGAATAATTATGTAAATGTACACTCACCAGCCACTTTGTAAGGTACACATGTTTAAGTGCTTGTTAACACAAATATCCAATCAGCCAGTCACATGGCAGCAACTCACCGCTTGCTGAAGTTCAAACTGAGCATCAGAATGATGAAGAAAGGTGATTTAGGTGAATGGAAGTGGCATGTTTGTTGGTGCTAAATGGGCTGGTCTGAGAATTTCAGAAACTGCTGATCTGCTGGGATTTTCCCACATAAGCACCTCTGTGGTTTACAGAGAATGGTCCGAAAAAGAGAAAATGTCCAGAGAGCAGCTGTTCTTTGAGTGACAATGCCCTATTGATGCCAAGGGTCAGAGGAGAATGGCCAGATTGCTTTGAGCCAATAGGAAGGCAACTGTGATGCAAATATTGTTATAACCAAGGTATGCAGAAGAGCACCTCTGAACACACAACATGCAGCATGAAGGCTGCAACAGCAGAAGACCACACTGGGTGCCGCTGCTGTCAGCTAAGAACAAGAAACCGAAACTGAAATTCACATGTGCTTGCCAAAATCGGACAATAGAAGATCGGAAAATGTTGCCTGGTCTAATGAGTCTCAATTTCTGCTGCAAGATTCAGATGGTAGGGTCAGAATTTGGCTTGAGCAACATGAAAGCATGGATCCTGCCTCGTATCAGTGATTCAGGCTGCTGCTGCTGCTGGTGTAATGGTGTGGGGAATATTTTCTTGCCACACTTTGGGCCATGTAGTACCAACTGAGAATTGTTTAACTGCTCCGGCCTGCCTGAATACTGATGCTGACCATGGCCATCCCCTTTATTTACTAAAAACCAACCAATTTATAGGTGGGCTGATATTATAAGCCAATGATAGCTATTTGTCAGTCTATCAGTATCAGCATTTATAACGGCCAATAAGTGAAAATTTAAAAAGGTAAGAAGAGATGGGAGAAGCGCCCAACCATGTTGACAGTGTTATGCAGAGTTTGTCCACCAGGGGGCAAAACGCTGTTTGGAACCCCACAAACACAATGACCTGCAAAGGCAGAGCGTAAACAAGTAAATTAATCTCTACTTGTAAGAAATGTTACAGAAATCTCTTTATGTTTCGAGTTTCTGAAAGAAAAAAATATTGGTGATCGGTTACTGGATTAAAAAAAAAAAATCAAAAATCAGTCTCAGTATTAATAATTCTGTATCAGTTGGTCTTTACCATTTAGTGATTATATTCAGTTTACCATCTGTAATTTAGATTCAGAAAACTATCACAAGCACTTATCCATAACCATGTAACTAGTGCTTTTGGTAACTATTTAACTTCTTTTAAGTTAAAACACACGTTTGTCTGTTATATCTAGCTAACAATTTTGATATTCTGCAGCTAAAATTTGAAACTGTTTATACTTCCATTCATCATTTTTACTCATAGCAATAAAATGTATTTAGCCATCACAAAGGCAATCAATTTTAATTGTTTGACCTCCACATTTAGCTAATATTGTCAAACCAACCGTCAAAGCTACAGTTGTAGCTAAACAAGTGTTAGCCAGTAGTTCTGTTAAACATACTTTTAACTAGCTATTTCACCAGCTTATTTAATTTTTGATCATTGCTCATTTTTTTAAAAAATAATTTACGCATTCCTATTGGTCGTCAAGTTCTACTGCTTATCTATTACTTATCCTTTTCTGCTCAAACTTGGAAATCACGGTTTAATTGTATTCCACAGTTTGAATTGTGGATTCATTAAATTTAATTACATATAAAATCACAACTTTCTTATTAACAATATTTTTAAAGAATACTGTGAAACAAGTTGTTGAGCCTCCAGAGGTTCAGCAGGTTTGTGTGTAGTTTGGTTCTAGATCTGCTAAAACAACATTAAAGGGTGCGCTATGGTCTCAGGTTTAAAATTTGGGCATCGCAGTGAAGCTCAAAGAGCCAGTGATCTGTTCTTTAATGCCTTTTTTTTATATATCTTGAATTTGCACATATATGGAAAATGAAAACCATGACACAAGTGGAATGATGTCAACACATTTTTAACAAACAATGTGAAACACATGCAACTCAAGAGATGCTGTTTGCAGACAAGGAAATCAAATCAAGAGGTAAATAATAATAATAATAATGGTTTGCAATGTTCTTTTGTTAATACTGCTCATATCCTGACTGTGCAGAATTGATATAATCAAGTATACAGTTGAGTCAACTGTAATTAATATTTGGTAAAGGCCTTTTAATCAGACAGAATAATTAAGCATGAGATGATCTGCTTTTGAGCACACACTTTAGAGGACAGTTACTAGTCTCAGAGAGGCTTAATAATTAAAGACCTGGGTCAGATATCAGCATTTTGAGAATATTTACTTATCACAATGCCCTACTCTATTTTTCATGAGCTGCTTCATATTATATTTTGCAGCATCTGAGAATGGAAACTAGAAATCTCAAACACACACAGATACTAATGCTCTAAACTGTTTACAGCTCACATAAACTCCTTAACTACCCTTCTGTCCATTGAAAAAACATTTGTTTTTTTGTTGATGTACTTATGAAGCAACACAGCGCTGTAGGGGATTTCCACAGTGTAACTGTGGTTCCACCTGTTCACTCACATTCAAGGTCCAGGAGGAAGACAACACGGTGAGGAAGCTATCCAAACATACTGGAAAGAGGCCACCGTCACACTCGGTGGTGACATCTAAAGTTCCCAGATTTAGGCAGTGCCAAGCAGTATAATTTAAGCTTTAGACAAGCACTAAAGCTTTCTTAATCAAATCACTATCAGTCAGTTATTGAAGTGATTGACTGGCCTCAAATTTTTTAGCATCTAATCTACTTCCTGAAACATAACTCAAAATGAAAGCTAATATTCGGTATCTGCTGGTTGTGTCAAAGGGCAAGTGTTTGGAAAAATAGTTTCCATATTCAATTCAATTCATTTTTATTTATATAGCGCCAAATCACAACAAACAGTCGCCTCAAGGCGCTTTGTACTGCAGGTAAAGACCCAACAATGTCTTCATCTTAAAAGGTGATAATAGGTGAGTGTTGTGTTTATAGCTTCTTTAAAAATAGTAAAACACCCCCCCCCCCCCCCCCCCCCCACCAAAAAAAAAAAAAAGAAAGAACTCTACAGATTAGCATCTTTTGACTTATTGTTTAATTTTATAGCAAATACATCCAAAGCCAGCTAGTTTGCAACCAGCAGCTAAGACCCAGATGTTTCACACTGGAGACGACGATGACTAAGCTGAAAGGAGCACAAACACTGGTCTTACATCTAGCAGGTGGCCAGAAAAACATAAATTAATGCTACTGTGGCTCTGTGTCTGGAGGTGCAAATATGCAGCTACTGGCTAATATAATAAATCAACTGCCTAATTAAATGCAAAACTAAATAAGGAAAGAGGCATGACATCATTCAGCATTTATGGTTGTATATTTAGATGATGTGGACTCAAATGTGTCCCTTTCCCTGATCAGTGTGCGTGCGTGGTGGGTCATACAGGGCTGGGCTAAAATTAGCAGTGATGTCTTCCTGTGTAACAGGAGAGACGCTGGCCTGCTAACATCAGAAAAATCTGAGGCCTGGCACATTCCACTGTATAAATAACTAGGGAGAGTTGGTGGACAAGGGGGGCGGGACAGAGAGACACTTTCAAAGACGGAGAACGAGAGAGCGAGGGAGAGGAAGAGAGAGAGGGAAAAGGTTCAGGCTGCATCGCTGAGTGATGGGACAGCTGTAGACTACGCACATGGCAGGGAAGAAGCGAGCTGAATCAAAGCGAAGGTTAAAATGGAGCGTCGGAGGAAAAGTTCCCAGCATAGAACATGCAGTAGCGCAGGCTCACAGGCTGTAAACACTGACAAAGCTCTCATCCAGCTAAAACGTCCAAAACTGATAAACCGATCACTTGAAACATAAATCCACATGAATATTGTGTTGCCTGCTTACATGAAGCCACATTTTTTTGTTTGTAAACAGTGTCATACTGTATCACATGATGGTGGTAAAATAGCACTTGTGCATTATAATGTATTTCTATACATGCAGTATATTAATGAGGTGCTGACACTGTGGTAGAAGATGAAAAACTGAAAGTAGCATATTTCTCCTGTCGCAGATAAATGAGCAGTTACTCTATTTGGCCTTTAGATTTTCAAAACTGCTTTTTTAAATCGAAAGGCCAATTATTTTTTCCCAGGAATCAAACAGAAACTGAGACTCAACTAAGACTCTTGTTTTGTTAACAGCCTGTTAGCGGGATCCTGTATTTATGCAGGAAAGGAAACGTTATATACTGCGGTTTCTTGCTGCCTACACTACAACCGATTCTTGTGATCATGTCATCCAGTCTGCAGACATCACCACTCTTTTAGAACACAATTTTTGGTCTTACACAATCTCTCCTGCTCCTTGATACCAGGAAGGAGTGTTATGTAAGGACACTGTCTCTTTTCCCACAGCACCAGAAACCACTTTCAATCTCCCAGATTTTATTGATGTTCAAGTGATTGGACTGTGTTCAGCAGAGATGTGTTCTGACATCTTTGTGCATGTAAATGCATGCCACATTTAATATATTCTATCAGTAGGAAAGGGCAGTTAGAAACTGAAGAATTCACTACACACTCATGCTGAGCACTGCAGAACAATGACAAAGTGCTGGGGCTGATATATGAAGGGCATATTTGAGGAGCCGGTAATGCCATTTTTCAAAGCAGCTGAGGTGGTCAAAGCACTCAGGTGGCTTGAATTTAGATCAGTGCTGGGAACGATGAGAAGCACGAGAAGAGGTTTTGCTGATAAGAATGCATTACATTGGCCTCCTGAGCATCTCCAGTCAGACACTGAGGAGTCTGACTGTAATACATTCTCAGGGACAGCTAAATCTGTCAAAGTAGTGGTTCGCTTAAGAGTGGTTTATTTTCAGCACGCATGGTGGAAACTCAGCATTTCCACTATATGCTAATCTCAAACAACGATGCATCACAAAGGGAGACTATACTCGTATCTCACTGCATGCTTTGGCAGGACAAGACAGAGAAAAGCAAACATACACTGCATGTGTGTACTGTTCATGTGTATAAGTATATTCTTTAATATCTGATTTTGTGTGCGTATTTGAAGTGTTTTGCTGTGATCTCGGCTTTGATCAATGTCCCATCTATTGGCACCAAAATGCCTGAGCAAAAGATTAGAGTACAATAATAATGGTAAAAACTGAGCCTCAACACTTAAATGAACAGTGAAATATAATAATGAGCGTATGAGAAAAAAGCCTATAGAACAACGTGCATCTTGTTTGGGATATTAATTGGAACTGTGGTTTTATTCAGCAGCAAAAAGGAATAAGAGGTTAGATGAGAACATGAATTCTAGTTTTGCTCACTAAGGGTGGTAGGACTTCTGGACTATTATTTCAGTCATACTGACAATGATGGTAACTAATATTCCGATATGAGAACCCACTGACTTATGCTATGCTCCAACTATGGAGAACAGATTTCCAGACTGATCAGCGGCTGCTCTCGCACATTATCCCTGGGCTTGTGTACATGTGCAAGCATAGAAGTATATGATGGCTGATGCTTCAATACCTCATTGCAGCACTGAAAAAAAGTTGAGGTCACACCCATCATATAGCAACAAGTTTGATTGTTGGCTTCCATTAAAAAGTAACTTTTAGACAATTGCTTCTGCACCTGTACAGGAACATTTTAGAAAACTGCATGGACGGTTTTGAGATTGCTTTTTAGAAATGCAACTGCTAGTTTGGCCTTCTTGTGCACTGTTTAGCTACATGCAACCAAAGCTTGATCTGACGAGACTGGTCAATGGAAGATGGTCTATAAGACTGCAAATGGAAACCGTGAAAGCTGCTGGTAACAAAAATCTTGTCCTTTGCCTGCAGATTCTGCATGTGCATTTGCAGATGCCTGTTTCCAGAGCTCACGGATATTCTAAAGGCTCAGCACCAATCAATCACCATAGTTCAATTTTTTAAAACTAATTTAAAAGGCTACTTAGGGATAAAGTGTGGCTTAAAATATGTTTTAGTGGTTCCTTACATATGAAATCCTGCAAAATTAATCTAAACAATGCTGCATTCTGATATTACCTTCACCCAGATCCAGTACAGCCAGTACAGCGCTGCTCCGAGCCTCTCCCAGGTGATTGTTGGCAATGCAGGTGTAGAGACCAGCATCACTTGGTTTGCAATCCCTAATCCATAGCCCTCCGTACTCTTGGTTCTCCATGTTGAGGAGTTCATCATTGTGGTACCAATACAGGGAGGGCTGGGGATCTCCAGCCACAGTCACCTTGAGACGGATGTCACAGCCTGTCCCCACAGCAGCGTTTCTCATTTTCCGCATAAAAACCGGTGGGCTTGGGGTGGGATAACCAAGTCCTTGAGGTTCTGGGATAACTTGGTCTGGGCTTGCTTTGGACCGTTTTGGAGGGATGATGGGACTTGGTGGGGCCACTGCTTCATCTGCCCCCTTTTTCAGGGTCATTTGCACCTCAGCTTTTCTCATGGCTAAAAGTGTCTACCTGGACTATGACTATAACACTAACTACACCTTCTTTTAGTAAACCTTAGAGTCTGTGATTAGGTTTTACATATAAATTGCAGTTAACATGGCTTTCACATTTTTGAACATTAGATAAGTTCACCTTACTTTTATTTTAGATACATATATGCAATTTTTAGTGCTCCTCAAATTGCTGTTCTCTCACCTTGGCTGTTCTCTGAAGAAGTGAAAGAAATTGGTGATCACCAGGTAACTAAGCAGATAGAGATAGCTGCCACTCTCCTGCCTTGAAGGTATTTTTAGGGCAAGACCTACTGGATCATGTTGCATTAACAGCTCCCTTGACTTGTCTGTTGGAAGTGACGGTTGCTTCTTCCCCCGACTTTTCCTGCTCTTCTCTGACTTTTCAATCTTGTGTGACCGGGCCCCAGAAGTGTGTAACTTCTTCACTCAACATGGTGTACAAGTCGTCTGTGAGTTTCCTCTTTATTCCTGCTGGCCTTGACAGTGGTTCTTGCTTGGCCTCTGGTTGAATGGAAGCATTAAGTCCTCTCTAGCAACTTGCAGCATGCCCCCCCTCCCTCCTTATCCCATGAGCTAAACCACCCCACTCATGATCTCCCCTTAGCTCTACCAGTGAAGGGAAATGACAGTCACAGCCCAGCAAGTCCTGCAGCGACAGCTGCACAGTGATCAGTCTG
Source organism: Archocentrus centrarchus (assembly GCF_007364275.1). Classification (NCBI taxonomy): domain Eukaryota; kingdom Metazoa; phylum Chordata; class Actinopteri; order Cichliformes; family Cichlidae; genus Archocentrus; species Archocentrus centrarchus. The sequence continues at coordinate 6,479,753 of NC_044366.1, forward strand.
ACCACTCACTGCTAGGCTCCCGCCCCCTTGTAATTTTTAGCCAACCTGAGGTCAGTAGAACATGTGAGATGGTGCAACACTTGGCACACTAGGGGGAGATGGTCAGTATGGGATATATGTATGGTTAATTTGTAGGTCATGGAGACTGACATTGACCTCTCTGACATGTTGAAGTGGTCAAATATCTTGCAAAAGAAAACTATCATTGGAATAGTAGTGTGAGACAACAGCTGGGCCCTTGTAATAAATATTTTAAGAATCCTTTATAATTCAGCAGCAAAGCTGAGTGCCAATCTATTTGCTGATATCACACTTGTGTTCAGCCCTGAAAAAATCATAGCAAAGTGTTATGGGCTGAATAGACTGTGTGCACTGCCTTAATAAGATAGATTTACATATATGTTCTTGGGCAGCACGGTGGTTAGCACTGTTGCCTCATAATTAGACGGTCTGGGTTCAAATCCACCTTGACCTGGGCCTTTCTGTGTGGAGTTCGCATGTTCTCCCCATGTCTGTAGAGGTTTTCTCTGGGTATTCCAATTTCCTTCCAAAGACATGCAGTTAGTGAGGTTAGGTTAATTGGTGATTCCAAATTGCCTGCAGGCATAAATGGTTACCTGTCTCTCTGTGTTGGCAACCTGTACCTTTTGTGCCAGCAGCCGCAGTTATTATAAATATAAATAAAGATATAATAATTCACACTATTAAGAAAAGAATATATATAAAATCAACAAACAATATTAACCTAATACTACTAATAATTAAAAAAAAGACTGCAGCTACCAAGATGTCACCCATTGGTTAGTGAAGTCCTATTGTGAATAGAGCCCAACTGATTTATTGGCAGGCCAATATTATTGGTGGATATTACTGATGTATCAGCACCAGCAATTATAACAGCCAATAAATGAAAATTTTTTAAAGTAAAAAAGAGATGGGAGAAACACGGTTCAACCATATTATGAGTGTTGATGTTGCATAATTTGCCCAACAGAGGGCGCTCTGCAGCTTCTATTGGCAACACATGTTTGGAGTCCCAAATGTGTATTGTGAACAGCTGATCGAAGCAGTACCATAAATAAATAACTACACATAACAAATGTTATGTTTATGTCTGGAATGTCTGAAAGGAAAAAAAATTCTCATATATTCGGTTATTGGATTTTTAAAAAATCTAAAATTGATATATTACCTCTATACTATATCGGTCAAGCTCTTATTGAGCACAAGACAAACTTAAAATACGGAAAGCACCAGAATTCAAACAAAAAGGAAAACAGTCCAGGCCCAGCCAAGGGACTAGGCAGAGTAGGTGTAGTAGTTCCAGGGGCCACCTAGGTCACAGGACAAAACTCAGGGGCTGAGGCCGGCATTGGTGAAGATGATGGAATTCATCTTGCCGCCGACAGAGGAGGCAATAGGATACCTTTGGTGACTTAGCTGGAGGGAGGTCAACGATGGAGAAAGAGGCAGAACCCCTCTGGAGGCTGAAGATGAAGGAGACCCTCAGGTTTCAGGCACCTTGGGATCCATGGTCTCAGGTTCCACAGTCTCAGGTTCAGGCAGTCAGGACCCACAGAGTCAGGCTCAGGCTCAGGTTCAGGCTGGCAAGGGCATGAGCAGGCAGAAGGGCCTGGGCAGAAGGGCAGGGAGCACAGCCGTCTCCTCTGAAAGCTTGTGTGAGGCGTCCATGCCTCCTTTTGGAGGAGTTGGAGGAAGCGGGCCAGAGCAGGTAACCCACGGCTGCTTCAGTGGATGGACATCACCCACTCCACCCTGCCTGCACTCTCTTCTTTACCTCTCTGTTGCTTTGGATGGTGGACCCCAGGTATTTAAACTCATCTACCTTCACTCCCTCTCTTCCCTTCACCTTCACTGTTACGCTTGTCTCCCTCTCATTTACACACGTTCTGTCCTGCTACTGACTTTTATTCCTCTTCTCTCCAGAGCATACCCCCACCTCTCCACTGCTCTCTCTTACACCAGCTTCCAACTCTCACTACAGATCACAGCATCATCTGCAATCATCATAGTCCAATGAGACTCCAGCCTGACCTCATGTGTCACCCTGTCCATTACGATCGCTAACAAGAAAGGGCTCAGAGCCGATCCCTGACATAACCCCATCCCTGCTTTAGGCCCATCTGTCACTCCTACCGCACACTTCACCACTGTCTTCTTGTCCTCATACATGTTCCTGCACCACCCTCACAACTCCTGACTTCCTCATGCAGTACCACAGTTCCTCTCTTGGCACCCTGTCCTATAATTTCTCTAGATCCACAAAGACACAGTGCAAGTTCTTCTGACCTTCTCTATACTTTTCCATAAACACACACTGAGCTAAACCTTATAAAACTGACACAAAACTGAAACTGGCAGTGGCTTTTCCCCCCAAAAAACAGATTTAATGTGAATAATCTTCGTTTTCTACTCTTACCACAAACTCTTTGACTCAAGGAGGCAACAAAACCCAACTTCAAAGCAAAAGTATAAATGAGTCAATAAAAAATGATGCTCCTGCTAGCTCAAAAAACCCCCAAAACTCCTGACTTTACTGCTATACATTTACTGCTAGCATGCTAGCTTTAACAATAAAAAAATCAACTCTGAAAGAAAAGGTAAACTCTAAATGCAATGAAAACAAATAAGCCTAAACTAAAAATACTTGAATAGAGCAGTGTTGTTGTAAAACAGGATGTACCTTGTAAGAAACGCAGGGACCTTATAATTCATCTTCTATATCTGCTATGTAGCTCAAAATTTGAGGAAACGCGATAAGCAGTGAACCTAAGGCAGCAATGTTTCAGCTTGTAAATGTTGGCGTACCAAGATGGAAAATCAGTTTTCATAGCTTTTGCATTTTATAGTTGATATTAAAAATAGGATTTGTGAAAACTATTAAAATTCTGAGACACGAGTTCAGCAGCACTGTGGTATAAAATAAGCAAATCTGCAAAATGATCTGTGCATAATCCAATTTGGCACTGTTCCTGCAAAACCACCAACTCTATTGAATGTGTACACCAGGATGGACCATGTTTTTGTTTCTGTTCCAGTTTAGAATAAAATGGAACTCATGTGTTATGTAAATTTTCTCGCAATTTACATATTTTATGTCCAAAGAGCAAACTTTGACTCCATTAGTTCTCACGTGGCCTCGTGGGATAGTCTACTAAAGTACTGTGGCAACACTCATGGAAACAAAATATTTTTCTGATGCTTTTTTTCTTTTGCATAAGCAGCTGTTCAAGAGGGAGTAGATATTGCTTCTTTGATCTCTAAATATGGTTGCATTTTTGTTGCTGCAGTCATCAAAACTCCTGCTTTTCCTCCCATATTCAAGCAAGGTTACACCACTGACCAAAAACTTTGGGGGGGATGTCTGTTGACTGTGGTCTCTCAGCTTTTCTTTGCGAAAAATTCGAAATATGAAGTGACCACAGTTTCATATCAATCACAAACAAAGGAGCAGAATGGAAGGTTTTATTAATCTTTCAGACACTGTTTTACATGTTGATGACAACCAGTTAAATGTGAAATATAGAAATACAAAAATGTGAACGCATGCTATAAAAATACCTCAATGTTATGTACAGCACGGTAGACAGTTTAATGGTTGGATGGTTAAGTGTGACATTATATATTTAGGAAAGATTGCATGTGAGGAAATGTTTGACACTGAAATGTAACTCACGGTTCAATATTTCAACTGTATCTCAAGGTGTTCATCAGCAAATGCTTAGCCTTAATATTGTAATACTGTAATATTGCGTTGAAATTTTTTTGAGATATTGGCATTTTTTAAATGTTTCTACTTCTTAAAACAAAAGCAGTTAAATAAAATTTAAAAATTACATTACTTAAAATATGAAATATTTACAATTTAAAAAATTTTAATTCTTTATTTTCCAAATATTAGCTGCAATACAAATACAGAGAAAAAAAAATAGCAGGCCTACATTCTCCTCAGCTGATGTGAACAGTTTCAAATGTCTCTGATGTTCTCACATGATTGTAGCTGTGACCTCTGATGACAGTGAAGATCTGCTGCTTCTTGACAATGACGGTCTTTCAATGATGCCCATCTTTGCCATTAACTGCAAAAGCCTTCTCCTGAACTTCTCTCCCAAGAAAGCGTACAGCACTGGGTTTAAACAGCTGTGTAGCAGAGCCAGACTCTGGGTGGCAAACATGGCCTGGTCCACTGCCGTCCTCGCAGCGCACTGATAGGCCACTATCTTTGCCCTGAAAAATGTGTCCGCCATCACTGCTATGTGGTAGGGCATCCAACAAAGCAGGAAGGCGAGGACCACGAATATGATCACTTTCATGGCTCGCTGGCGTTGAAACCCCCCACGGACGTGGAGGAGACGGTGGATGGTGATTCCGTAGCAGGGCAGCATGATGGCCAGGGGGATGACAAAACCCAAAGTATGGCGAAGAACTCTGGTGGCCAGCCGCCACTCATCAGCACTGCTGGGGTCATATTGTTCAGCACACAGTATGTGACTAGAGTTTTTAGACGTGAAAGCAGAACTGAAGAAGCCTGGCAGGGACAGAACTGCTCCGACAATCCAGACACCAGCGCAAACTCCCCAGCTGACCACCTGTCGATTAGTCTTACGGACCTCCATAGCGCGTACAATCACCATGTAACGGTCCACACTGATGCAAGTGAGGAAGAGAATGGTTGAGTAGAAGCTCACCTCTTGGAGGATGGTGACTATTTTGCACATAGCATCTCCAAACACCCAGCCCAGAGTAACTGAGGTGGCCCAGAATGGGAGAGTAATGGCCAGCAAGAGGTCTGCAATCGCCAGGTGGAGAAGGTAGAGATCAGAGGGGGGCAGAGACTTTGTGCTTAAACCAATCACCAGCCCCACCACCAGATTTCCAGGAACTGCCAAAAGAAAGATGAGGACATAAAAGACACTGACAACAATCATGACAGTGTCTGGGATGGTGTGGAAGTTACAGGGCAGGGTGGCAGGGTCGGGGAAAAACTCTGTGTAATTATAAGTAAAGTTGAGCACGTCATAAATGGAGGCAAAGTCATCCCAAGAGAATGATGTGTTTGGATCTGAGGACAAAGGAAAAAAAACATTAAATTATTATAAAAAAATTCTCTCAAATACATATTTCAGTGTTTGCCAAGTTAATATTCAAAGGATGAAAATACTCACCAGTCATTGTGATGTCTTCTCTACGGGAGGCACTGAATGTGTCACAAGAAGGCAGCAGACAAATGATGTGTTTCTTTAGTCCCCGCCCATTAGGTCCATTTTCCTGTTTGCATCACACACACAGACCTCAAGAATTCAAACATAAAGGAATTCACGTTCCAACCCATTTATGCTTATAGAACATATAAACATATATATATATATATATATATATATATATATATATATATATATATGCTTTTACACACATATAGATACATTTACTTTTAATTATTGTTAGTTCAGGCTTTTGTAAAAACTTGCCTTGATTTTTTCCCCTTCTTTTTAATATATCAGCACTATTTCTAATAGTCATTGTTTTTTGTTTGTTGCTAAACCACGGTGCTTCCCCCACAACAAACCGCAGTCATAACTTGAATCAGTGGTGTCATGAGATTGCTGTCACACTGGAGGCAAAATTGAAACAGAAACCACTGGTTGATGTGGTCTGTGAAATAAAATAAACAGTGGATGAATGAGGAAAGGATGCAGTAGGTTTTGTCTGGTTGTTATTTTCATGGCATATTTGTTTGTCTTGTTTTGTTCCATTTATTAACACAGAAAGTCATGTGGGAAAACATGAGAAAAGAAGAAAAAATATACTATAGAAAATAAATGAAAATGCAAACAATATCGCGCTGCCTTTTCTGACTCAGTTTACAGAGATTAAATTAGCTGACAAATTCAAAGTTTATTGGTGTAACAGGTTGAAATCTTCATGTTGGCTTCTGACTCTAGAGTGAAATCTAAAACATCCCGAAGCACACGAGGGTACTGCGCTGTTGATGAAACACTGAGGAAGTTCCCGGCTCATGACACTTTGTTGACACGAGTGTCTAAAATCACATTTCCTGCCACGGCTCTCATGTGTGTGTCAACTTTCAGTGTCACAAGTTTTCTGCTTTTACTGTAAACATGTTTTGAACATATGGTTTAGAGTTCTTTGGGGAAAAAGATATATCGCTGGACTAAATGCTATATGGATCCAACCATATGGTAAATAAAAGTAGAAATATACAGATGTACAATATGTAAACAAGTCACCATAAAATATTAAAACATAAAAATGTAAGAAACTCTATACTGCTTTTAATATTCAAACACGAGCTGATCTGTATATCTGGAGCTGAATCGGAAGGGATTAGATCTTGGAGACGTGGCTGTTTCTGCACAGAGAGGAAGGAACCAAGAAAATTTGGATGATTGGATTTTTCGCCACAGAGAGGTGCCAGTAAGACTATAAGACTGTCAGCAAATTAATCAGTGACAGCCTGTACCAAAACAACTGTAGAATCACAAATTTGGCGAAATTTGACGGCCTTGGATTGCTGGTTATCTTATTTTCCTCCTGGATGTTTTGTAAACAGATGCTCTACGCCCCTGATGTCCCGTCTTCTGACCTGTGTGGACTGATATCCCTAAACCAGGCCTATTCAATTACTTTTTCTTCTGGGCCAGATTTAAAAATTTTGAGATGCCACTGGGCCGAAGACCCCTACTTACATTATTTATTGAGACTTAACTCTAAATATGCTACCAAGTGAACTAAATCATAAAAATAAATAAAAGAATTCACAATAAAGGCTTTATACTGCATCATTTATTGATGAGCAAAATAATTCAAGTGCATTGCAAATTTTAACATTTGGCCCAAACCTTGACTAGAATATTTTTAACAAGGCAAATTTCACCACACATATGTTTAATTAAAAAACAAAACAATGTAATAATAACAACCTTTTGCAACAGTAAAGTCTTCTATAACATTTTAGATGTATTTGCAAAAGTGCATTTGTTGAACTAGAACGGCCAACTGATGCAGTGCATTAAATATTTCAACAAAAGAAATTGCACCAAGTGAACATTTAATAACTGTAAAATTAAAACTTCTTTTGCATATTCAAAGTAATGCTGACTTAATGCGTTCAGTCTTTGGGGTAAAATAAACACATTTATCAGTCCAAGCAGGGTTAAAATGGCGATTTTCACTGTCAATTTTACATTTTTGACCTGTCAGTGACATATTTTCGCGGTTGTCGTACTTGGAGAGAGTATTCTGGGCTGGCGTTGCTACGATACCGGAAGCGGTGCGTTCAAGTACAAGAGGAAGGGCGGGAATTTTTAAAACTCTCACAGCAAATATGATTTAATTGCGTTTTTGCAGCTTACGTTGGGTCAGTCGGGGGGGGTGGGCCAGTCAAAGGGGGTCCGCGGGCCGGATGTGGCCCCCGGGCCACTAATTGAATAGCCCTGCCCTAGACCAAGCTGCTGATGAACACTCCACCTCTTGTCAGGAACTGTTAGCTGAGGGGGGAGTTGAGTCAGCCCCACAGTAACCCGAACCCACTCGCATCCGCTGGCTTCCTTCCATCCCCGCCCCTCCCCACCCTAACGCTCCTATGCTATATGTGCGCACTATGCAGAGGTTTTTTTCAACCTTATACTGTGCCCCCATTATGGGGCAAAATATGAGATGCTTTTTTCTCCTCACCTATCCTATTGTGTTCACTTTGTTTCCCTCTTATCTTTGTCAAACGGCAGCGCCTCTGATGGCTCCAAGGCCGCAGTTTGCTTGATTTGTTTGTCTTCTCCTGGATGGGTGTTCTGGAACTCATTTTCTTTACATGTCTGACATGTAATGACAATAAAATTGATTCTGACCCCCTTGAGGCTTGACCTCTGATGGAGAATGTTAGCCTGTAGCCAGGCTTGAAAGAGTTTAGCATACTGGAAGTTTTTAAGGAGCTGTTCATGCCTTTAAAATTATTTTCAGGGACTAGGGATATTAAAACCAGATCCATTCCAGACCTGCTGAAGTTTAGATACTCTAAATGGGATATAATGAGAACATGGATGATGGTCTGCGAGTTCTTTGTCTACATAAATCTACTTTAGGTGCAAGAAGACAAAGTGAAAAAAAATTGCTTGATATCAAAGATGAGATGCTGAATATTATGACCTATAACACCTTTGGCTTAATCAGAGAAAAACAGTTTTTAACATCTGTAAGACAGGATTGTGCGCTGCCCAATCATACCGTGTTGCTGGTGTTTAATGGGAAACGAGCTAGGGAAGTGGAGGAAACAGAATAACGAAGGAGCACAGAGAGATGGGATCAAAGGGTACCTGATATGCCTTCCTCGTGTACTGTATTAGAAATTGCTGCAAGATCCACAGCAATGCAGTATTTACACAAAATGGAAATTTAGAAATTGAGTAAAAGTTATTAAACTCAACACATCAAGAGTTCCTGAGAAAAAAAATGTCTTTCAAACAAAATGACTCAATTTTATTGAAGATACAAGTTCAATGTGTAATAATCATGCATTTAAGAGCTACTTATTTAAAGGGCATGTTGTGTTTCCCAGTTTCCTGAAATTTTAACTAGAGAGAGAAAAAAAAAAAAAAAGCATCATTCATAATTTTAAAAAAAAGATGGCTCTGTGGAAAGATGATTGGAGTGCATATTCAAATTTAGCAGTAAAATAACTAAAAAAATGCAGGCGCTCAGTATTTAAGTCCAGCATAAAATGTGGTTTCATAGCCCCTATTTGTCTCACTCTAAATGTCACATGAAGGCTTGTTTGAGAGTTTCAGATAAAAACATTCCCACAGTCATCTCCTGTGGCCCCAGCAGCACACAGATCAACAGTTTCTGATCTGTGCTACGTCGCCAGTTTGACCTACGAAATTTGTGTTCCACTTTTGCACATGAAACCAAAAGCTGGTGTCGCACTGTCCAGGTGTTTTTCTGCTTGAAATGCGTCACACGTGCGCAAATCTAATATGAAAGGCAACTTTAACTTCCGACATAGTGAGCAAGACCAAAAAACAAAACCAAAAAAAAGGAACACCTACGTGAATCAAAAAAAGTGAGATTGGGCAACTTCACCATTCAGAGGCCATAATGCTTAGGTGCTTGGTGCAACAGAGGATATGAAGAAACGGGGCTTTGTTGAAACAGACATTGCTTCAAAATGGGATACTTAATGCAAATGCTTTCAGTCGTACTGGCCTACGTGTCTTCGTTCACCTGTGACAAAGGAAGTTAAATAATATAGTTTTACTTCTGCTTGAGCGATCTGACCACAGACTTAAGAAATAAATGTGAAACAGTGCAGAAACCATTTCTTGGGTGCAGCAGATAATATGAAGCCCAGTCCAAAAAACATGTATTTTACTAGCCCGGGCACTAGATGGTGCTGTAGAGTGTAATCATAAAAAGAAAATAGGTTTATTTTACAGTTGGTGGCAGTGTAGAGCTTTAAAAGGTGGCAGCATGATCACAGGAGGCTACGCCTTTCGGGGTGAAGTGTGTTCAGACCCCTACACCCTTCTCGTGTAGGGTTTAATCTGCAGTGTAAACACAGGTCAGTGACATGAACAGTAACTAGAGTTCTCAGACAGACTACAGAAAACCAAATGTGGCAGAAAAATTAGTCTAAAATTTATTTGGTGAACCGTTTTGCCAGTATTTAAATGGTCCCTAAAAACGTACAGTTGATGGCTGACAAAGAAAAGAGAAAAAAAAACAAAACAAAAAAAAAAACAGTTCACTAACAGTCTACCTATCATCAAAACTCAAAACTAACACCTTTCCTTTCACACAGTCACTTCAGGTAACAGTTTGGTTTGAAGTTTCACATGGGCAGTCAGGCAACTACTAATTTTCACCAACTTAAGGCCTTTTTCACAAAAAAAAAAAAAAAAAAGGTGATTTCCTGATTTAAATGACAGCTAAGCCCCAACATAAATTAAGAGAAGAAAGTGCATCAAGTGTTCAAGTAGGGTGTATAGTTTTAAAGAACAGGGGAAGGGTTCAGGTTGGTGTGTGTTTGGGAGTGGGGGTAACACTGGCACAGAACTGGCAACTCGAAGAAAAGGGTGCAGATTAAGAAGCCGACCGCATCTCAGCCACCAGGTCGCGACTATCTAAGAAGCCCTGATAACACAAAGTAGTTCATCATGATCACTGTGCTGCTTATGGAGAGCACTACCTGCACTACACATGACAAACGACACATCTGATTATTTTAGCCTGCATTAAAAAAAAAAAAAAATTCTGCAAGTAGTCCCTAACATAATTCAGTCTTTTTTTTTTTTAATAGCCAAGACAGGCTGTGATGGAGAAGGGGCAAAAAAGTGGGAAAGATGTAAGCAGGAGAATATGGGGATGTCCATAGAGTTCTCACATATACCCCCCCTCCAACCTCTAACCCCTAATTTCATCTTTTGGCACGTCGTGGGTCCCTGCCGTTGCTAATTGTAACTGAGGACTTTGTAGCTGGTGGGGGTCCGGCAGCAGTGACTGCAGGGGCTCCATTGCCAGGCGACCGACCATTGGGCCGCCCGACGTTCCCAAACGCAGGATCACGGGGTGCGCTGGGTGGTTGGTTATTGTTGGCAAATGGCGGCATGGCACCGTTACCTGCGGGTTAGAAACACAGTCAGTCCTCACTCCAGTTTAGTTTCCCCATTTGTGAGTTTTCACTTCCTTTGTGTTTCACTTGAATTTATTTTTTCTGTGTGTGGTTAATGTTTGCTTTAGTTTCATTCAGGTCACTTTTCCCTTTTTAATCCCAACAAAGGGCATCTGTTAGAAGCTCACCACCAGTATTACAATAAAACCCATGTTTCCACCTCACATTTGCTGTATTTTCTTTGTTTCCCCCTAAGGCGTATTTTAACTCTACTTATTTTGTCACATTTACTTTTAGTTCTAACTGCATAACCTTGGCAATTTGACAGACTTCATCCTTCAAAAGCTTATTTTTTAAAAAGCTTTGTAAAGCACATTTGCAAATAATTCAATGGATGATGAATTTCTCTCAGCTGCTTCTGCCTTATGACTGTGCACTCATTCAGTTCCACACAGCTACTGTTTATTAAGAAACGTCATTAGGACAGAGACACTGTTAGAAGGCACACCACTGCTTTACCCACTTGAAAAGAAGTCAAACTGATGTGAAAAGGCCCTTTGGTCAAGAGGCGATGTCATTTCATATTCCCAGAACTATCCAACTTTGACTTATTTTCACTTTATGTAATTTCATTTTGTTGAGGCTCTATCAATGCAGACAAAGCTTTTTAAACAAAGACAACTTCAGCAACACAAATCCAACATCAAAGTACCATTTTGTAACACATGCACAATAGCAGTTGGCTTGTAGCTTAACCAGAATTTGCATTAGGAAAATGTACTTACCTGGTGGGGCAGGTGTACCTGAATTCTGATTGGGCGGAGAGTTCCCCCTCTGGTTTTGGTCAGGCTTACCCTGTTAAAGAGGAAGGGCACCTTTACCACAGTTAAGCAGGCCAAAAGCCCTTTCTAACATTTAACATTTCACTTAGACTAAAGCAATTTAGAAGGTGTCATTAGCTTGATTTATTTGGGAAATGCGTCGATCTAGGTGAGAACAGTTTGACCAAAGCGTTATTGATGTGTGTCAGTGTCTCTATGCTGACGCATTTGTTGACCAGTTTGTAAAGACTACTCACAGACTTGTTTTGCTGGTTTGCTTGGGCTAATAGCTCTGGGTTTGGTTCACTGAAGTTGGGCACTTCTGAATACACCATGCAGAACCTAGGAAAGACATTAGAAAAATAACATCTGGAATGATATATTCAGTCATCTGTAAAGCGCTCATCCCATTTCTTATATTCTGTTGTCTTGGAGTAGAGCTGTGTTACAGGCAAGTTCAGAAAAATACAAAGCTGACATTTCAATTGCTCTTGAAATGAACTTCAAAAATGTTCCAGTGATAGGATGATGTATTAAAAGGCTCGGGCTGTGTTTTAAAACTGATATGTCACTGTTACACACCACAAAATATGATGCTGGAGAATAGAGCAATATGCTAATCTGAATTTCAAGAGGGACCAGTATTTTACATAATTACATATAGATGTGTGTGACTGTCTACTCACTCTCCAATCTTCTGCAGATCTCCTCCTCTTCCAGTGTACAGGGTCAGGCAGCCTTTCCATATAGATGCATAGCTGGGAGAGAAATTCCATGTCAAACTTATGCCAGCATGCAAAACATGCAAACACTGATCTTTCTGGAAACAATACAGGTTTCATCATCTGCAGTCTTACCCTCTGGTCAGCTTGATGATATCCCCTGGCTGAATAAGGCTGCCGAGTTCATCCCAAACTGAGATAGCTATGCTCCCGCTCTTGTCTGCCACCTTGCATGAGCGTACCTCATGGCCATCTTTCGTTTTGGTTACTCGCCCTAACAAAAAGAAAAGAAAAGTTGAGATAAAAGGGCAAATTTATTCAACCAGTGCCCAACTACCAACGTTCAGAAAGCATTATGAAATCAAAGCCTCATTGTATTTAGTCTGCATTTCACATGGCTTTCATGGCAAAGCTGCTGCCGGTCCCTTTAAGACAAGAGCACGAGTGGATGTGGGGAGAGACCGCTTTAGCCTCACAGTGCAACTACTCACCTATTTCCAAAACGATGAACACGATATTCAAGTTTTTCGAGCCAGGCTTCACATCCTTTATCAAAAACAAGGCCTCGTTTGTAGGTGCTGCCATTATTAATCTCGAGGGTGGAAAAGAACCCCACTAATTCCTCTCTTCCTGTCACTTAAACTCAGCAGCTATAACTGTCGTTACTATGTAACAGGGGGCTGGAACCGTTAGCTTTAGCTTAGCTAACTAATTAGCCTGTCAGCCAAAGGCTATCTTAACTCCACTTCCAACACGAATCTTAACTGTTTAACATTAAACACCGGGGGCAGAGTCTTAGATAGCCACCCACATTAAACTTAATACCGTAAACGTTCCTGCCAGTGGAGGCAAGAGCTTTAAGACTCGACTCTACTCTTCACAGCTAACTGACAGTAGCAGGGAGACCAGATAGCTCCGCTTAGGAACAATTCGCTAAATGTCTGCTAGCTCGCAGTTAGCTACCTTCTTTTAGTTTCAGGATACGAGTGTCTGGACATCTCGTTTTTCGCGATTATCGCCATAATGTCAGCTTCATTCTTTCTATAACATTAGATAATGTAGCTAGCTGCTGAGTACTCAAACGATGTTTCGAAATCAGATACCAATAAGCTGACAAATATAAAAAATCGCTAGTTCAAATCTGAGGTTCCTGTTTTAACAAATACCACTCCACTGGCTGCAAGTTACATCACAGCCTGATGTACTGTCTGTACTTTTAGCTTTTTTAGGAGATGACACTACCACTCGATCATTTAGACAGCTCTATTTAATGCTTTTAAACTAATCGACCGCATTTCCTTTGTGTGCCTTTTTTAAGTATAAGGAACTGTTAGCTTTGTTAGCGCGCAGTCTGGCCAAATGCTTTGTTATACGACTAGTGTGTCTATTTTTTAACTATCTGTGCCCCCAATAACGGTGCAGTTGTTCGAAAAACACTTATTGTTAAATGTCCTAGGTATTTATACCTAAATACTAAAGCCCCCAAAACGCTATTTTTTAAAATCTGTACAAACTCAAAACTACACGATTCAACCTTCTTGAACAATGCCCCAAAAACTACGTCAGCTGTACTGCCGGTCACTTTTATGGAGGCTGGACGGTTCCATTACTCTACACGGGGAAGGGGTACACGCTTAAAAATATCTTTTAGTGTGATGTCATACGAACGATTCAAGATATAGAGAACAAGTGTACAGTTCTATTCTTGTAAGATATTGCATCCACAAACATAAGCAGGCACGGAGTCAACCTATTTACAGTTAGGAATGAAAGGAGTTGGTTTCTACCATAGCGAATTAATTCCATTCACAAACAACGCGAGACGAGGAAATGTGAGCCATAAAACTAATAACTGTGTGCATGCATATAAAGTCACATTCAATTTAATCACTTCGGCTTATCGTTACTTTTGTTTTCGAATGTTTCCCAGTTTAAACACAGTGTTCGGACTAAGTCAATACAAGGGTTACAACATTATTATTTTCACGTGGTTTCATGCGTGAAACATATATTGCATATTAAACCGCTGATTTGATTTGAGGAATTTCGAAACTATGGAGTGTGATTGTGACATGTAAGCACAAATTTGAAATAATCAAAAGTATTAACGTCACGAACAGGATTCGAACCTGTGCGGGGAAACCCCATTGGATTTCGAGTCCAACGCCTTAACCTCTCGGCCACCGTGACTATACAAGCCCAGCTTGTCAGTATGTGTAATTTTATATATAAATATACTGCTGCTCGCAGTTTCTGTGTAATGTATGTTTGACAAAAATGGTGCGGACAAAGCGCTGTGTTTGCTGTTTTACTAATTACAGCTGTGCAGTGAATGGGACGAAGAATGGCGCAGTGGAAGCGCACAGGGTGTTGGCGTAATTTCGGACATAGGAGGGAGACAAACACCATCATAACACCTCAGCTCACCCACAGACACTGACAAGGAAAAATGTAATTAGAAGCGTCCTTCACATAGCCTGGGTATAAAAGAACTGCTTAAAATACAGTGATGATAAACAAGGGTTTTGTCTTGTGAATTTTACAAACAATAAAACGCAGATTTACTGTTGTGTTGTGACTGTCCTGAAAATTGCCAACATTAAACTTTAGAAGGAAAGGGAATGTTGGTGTGGGTGTCCTGTTGTCATAAGGCTGGATTTTACTTAACATAATCGGCTAGAAGGAAGATTCCCTCAGTCAAAGCTGAAGTCAAGGGTATTCCTATACACACTATTCCAAGGGGGCATTTTGCTTGCTTAGTCTCTGCCTAAAGCTCGATTGGATTAGACAATCTTTAGTGAATTTAAATGCAACGAATGGGATTTTAATTCACTGTGCAATTCCAGTTTGACATTTATCTTTCTATATTAGTTTGATTACTAACCTTACTACTTCATATTTATGTGTATATAGTCTATGTTGCTGGTGCAACATTAAGACACAATCAACCAGGATTTTGTTGTATATATAGAATAACAATGAATAATCTTATCTAAACTTAGTTTCATGAATCCATGCTATGTAAATAAGGGTTGAGCAATCTAGCCACTCCTTCCAGAGATGAGTGATACACCACCCTCCCTGCTCTAAAGTTTACAGCCCTGTGACAAACTTACCTGTATTTAACGGCCTACGAAGCAGCAAGCTAAACTTGCCATTATGTTTTCTTGGCCATTATAGGTCAAGGGACCCTACTATGCTTATTTAGAAATTATATATAATTTTTTTTTAAATTCTTGGACTCTACTAGCTTTGCAGGATTCAAAATGATTATCTTATACTGGGGCCAGGTTCAGCCCAACAGAAGGTTTGAACAAAAACTTTGTGCCTGAGACGGTTACAGATTTTAGGGATACCTGCTCTCAATTACGTCGTGGTCATGTTTAATACATGCATTCATCATTGCAACAGAGCATATATGACAGAAAATGAGGAAAATCACAATAGGTCCCCTTTAACTACTACTATTATTAATATAATTTCTTCAACATTAACACAGACCAAAAAAAAAACACAATTTCAGTGTAATAAAACGTTTATTGGCATATACAATACTAAAGTCTGCAAAGGAAAGGTCAGCATGTTTACAAGATGTGTGAGGGGAGCACATTTAAGCACTCAAGTGGTGAGTAATCTTCTGACATGAAGGAAACGTCTTTGGTTTAAGTGGTTAACTAACTCAACAGGCTAAGAAGCAGAAACAAAGATGATGTTAAACACAAGATCACTACCTGACAATTTCCAAGGTGTTCAGCAAACTGTGGTCATCGTATATGATTCAGATTTAACAAGACGATTTCAAAAGAAAAGAAAAGAAAACTTCTTAACAAATACACGTGGAATACTTTTTTTTTTTTTTTTTTAAAAACATTAGACCAAGATATCGAGTAACACATTTGGATGAACAAACAGAAAGTACATGTAAACCTACTGTTCAATCCATTTTCACTTGGGTGATTTTTTACAAAGAATGAAAAATCAAGAAAAAAAAAAAAAAGGTTAAGTACATTTAAGTTGTTCAAAAGCATGTATATCCAATTGCTTTATGCATTTCTTATTCAATAAACTGGTAGAGTTGCTGTAACACAAAGCACTTTGCCAAATACTGTTGTACTGAATGTGCTGTGTTTGCAGGGGCTTCGATTTGTCTTTGAGCTTAAGTGAAAGATAAATTCTTCACTTTTACTTCAACCTACAAACCTTTTGACTTAAAAAAAAAAAAAAAAAAATGCTCTGAAACGCAAAAAAAAAAAAAAGCTGCAGGGCAGATTCACAATGACTGCACAAAAACAGAGCCACGAATACCCTTAGACAATGACAATTTTTATTTGTTTACTTGCAGTTTAAATGGTGGACAGTAAGGTGTAAACAGCAGTCTATGTGGCTATGCTATTATCAGTAAATTCTCCATATGTACACATATGATTTGTTATATTGCTGTTCATTTCCCATGTTAATTATTCCCAGTGATTTCACACAAATGAACTTAAAACAAGACATTTTTTCACAACAACATACAGACTGAATAAAAGTGTGGCAGGCAGGGTTGGACCCAAATGCAGGACGCATTTTTTAATAGCAGATCCATGTAGGAGCAGGTCATCTAAAGAACTTTTATAACTTAAGTTAGTACTTTTGGGCATTCTCAAGCACCATTATTAGAATCAGCAATGTGTCCACATTTTCAATAAATCTATTTTTATTGTATAGCTTCCTTTTTGTTTTTTTTGGGGGGGGGGTATATTTTGACATTTTGAATCTTAAAGCATATTAACTGCTTCAATCAGTAGTTCAACAGATGTGATTCCTACAATCTAACAACCTTCCTGCCAAGATGCACATATACCTAAATCAAGGGCAACTTGAGCATCCTTTCCAACAACTCGAGCTCACTCTCCATGAGCTCATGCCCAGGAGCCTCTACCAGGCACAACACCTGTGGCTCCACCTAAACTCTTCCTCTCTGCACCCTCTCAATAAGGAGGCCGAGAGCATGAAAAATGGGCCGAGAAGGAGTCATCCGTCAAAGCTAGGAATGCTGTCTTCTGCCTTTATCCACTTCTGTGACCTCAGTGGATCCACTGCACTTCGTAGGACTTGCTAAATTATTTTTAGGAAGTCATGGCATTGGGCAGCCTGGTAAAAGCTCAAAAGGAAGAGCAACAAGAGGAGGGTCACTTTATAGGAACTTGTAGGAATGACTTTCAAACACAAAGTTGATGTGTTTGCCTCTCCTTTAAAATGAAACTAAGGAAATTTTCAGAAAAAAAAAAAGATTTAAGGCATGTTTTACTATCACTCTTATATACAAAAACAAAACACACAAAAAAAAACCTACTGGCACTCAGTTACTCATACCAGCCTGTGCACGGTAAAGGCACTGTAGGTGAATATCTGTGCAGCATCAAGGCAGATGGGCTTTAGTGATGAAAGACAATAATTGTGCCTTAAACATATGAATCCCAGTAAACATTTCACTATGCAAGTTATGAACACCTGCAAGAAATACAATTTAGAATCATCCAAGTCTCAGATAATGACAAAAAACAAAGACAACATTTACTGCATGTACTGAAGGAAGTCATCACATAATTAATGTACTATTTTATGATTAAGCTGGAAGTAGTGTGCCTCACATAGAAAAATACAATAATTTCTCCAAAATAGACATTTAGTATCTCAATATTAAAACCATATTTCTTCTGCATTTAGAGCAGCTTCTATCCTGTAGCAATACAACTGAACTCAAATATAATCCTACCTAATAACCACAATTTTTAAAAATCTCATGTTCTGTTTCAAACTGTATCTATTACAGTTTATATCCATGCGATGCAAGACCTAATTGTTAGAAGTCAAATGGCAGTCATATGTTATTCATACAGTGTTCCAGGTAGGTAATCGATAAAATTGTCAGGAATGACAAAAGTGGATCTCATTATGGGATTAACATGCAATGTCAAAAGTGGAAGTGAAGGATAGGAGACAAGATAAGAGCCACTCAGACTACCGAAGTCACCTGTTAGTTTAGATCAGGGCTTATTCAGCGCAGGCCTAAGAATTCAGTGAACAGTCTCTAGTCCACTACTTAAAATCACCAAGACCTTTTCACTAAAAATGCTGAAACGTCCCATTCCAACTATTGCACAACCTGGCAACACACTGCCTCAACAGGCTGTGGGCAGAACCACTGTTGGCAAAGATTTACTATTTTTCACAAAAACACAAAGAACAAAAGAGGCTATCTGTCAGTGAGGAAGAGTGGGCCAGGAGCAGACAAACACAGCAGGAGGGAGATATTTGGTCCAGTGCCCGGGAGATGTGCACCTATTGAAGTGGTAGGTACCAGCTGAAGAAAGTTCTACAACGTTGCCTTATTTGGACAACCCAACTACAGGGTTCATGAAGCAGCTGCACTAGAAGCGTCAATCTGAACTCGTCATGAGGTGGACTGTCAAGGGTTAGTGGCTAATGGAGACCATTGTCAGGTGTTTTCAACTCTGCTGGTGATAATTAAAGGTCGTGCTGTAGGAACGGTTTAGGGATGGACTACCTTAAGAGGTCAAGATAACTTTTCTAGCGTAAATAGATGCTAAAGACAAGAACACAAGACCGTTTACAGTGGAAGGATAATTCGTGCCTGCTGTGTGTTCAGTAATCACAGAAAGAAATGATTAAATGGGAAACTAGGACTTCTGATCAAAATTAAAAATCATATTAAGACACTTGCTCCACAGCAACTCCCGCCGCAGTAATCTGGGCATCTGCTGCTGTCTCAACGGGGCTTTTCTGTTCCTCTTTTCTTTCTTCTTCTTCATCTTCTTCTTCATCATCCACACCAAGATCTTCATCATGCTCTGGAACTGCCAGACCAGCAACATGCTCACCATTAATCTCGCACTCAGTGCTTGGTGCCTTTCCATTGAGCTCTGCCTTGATGCTTTCTGGGGAGGAAGGGCTGAGTATCTCCTCCACAACCCTTTCCTGGGTATGCACTTCTGCCAGGTTGAGCTCACCATCCATGCTTCCCAAAGGAGGAATCTCTACATGGGTTCCTTCCCCAGGTTTGCCTGTGTCTTGTGAGTGGGTCTCGTCATCTCTGACCTTCTTGACGTTGAAGGTCATGGGAGCCACCTTAAAAGAGGAGGACTTGGCAGTCGGGCTCTTGGGGTGGTTAGGAGTGAGGCTTTTCTTGATCTTCTCACGTTTCTCTGGTGGCACAATCTTGGTGGTGATCTGGTTCATCTTCTTCTCAATGCTCTGGCGTGAGAAGGCCTTCTTGAGGCTATCGACCTTCTTCAGGCTAGTACGTTTGAACTTGTCAGCCCTTCTCTCAAATGCTTGGGAAGTGGCCCCTAAAGCCTCACTCTCCAGCGTATCTTCTTCCTCGTGATGTGTCGGAAGCTCGTCATCCTCTTCGGAAGACAGGCTAACGGTCTGGAGACCCCCACCATCAATAGAACCTGCAACAGATGAAGTAGGCCGGGTGGATTCTGCATCATACTGGCTTGGTTGTGGGGTCTTGAGGGAGTCCTTGACTGACACAGTGGTAGGAATCTCATTGTCTTCCTGAGGGGAAACAGAAAGACAGAAAAATGTTGAGTGTGCAATCATTTTGATCAGTAGAGGAAAAGTATGAACAAGTCTGATAAGGAATGAGCTAATGTTTGGATTGTGTATGGCTGGGTTATATTTAAGGCTACTGGATTCTGCACCCTGATAATTTAAGTACAGAAAGTGTACTTCAAATTGCACATTCAAACACACGCTACTCCATACTTTTTTGGACATGTTCAAGCGCAGTCATTTCTGACTCATTGTAAACTGACGTCGGTGTTTAATATTCTCAGCCTGCTGAGGGCTGAAGAAACGAGTCTCTGCATGCCTCCCAGATTTTCCTCTTAAGATATCTGAGGAATTCCACCTGTTTCTTTGCAGGAGTCAAACACCTCATACTGTCTTTTATATAGCTCTCTGCCTCCAACTTCCCCATCCATAAACACGCCAATCACCATAAACCGAGTAAAATGAAACGCAATAATTTCCATACCCAGACATTCACTTTAACTTTCTCCTTTTCTACAAACTCCCCCCTTGACTTCATCCCTGCTCGTCTATGCACAAACATGCTATCACACACATACACATCCAATGTTCTCCTCCACTGGGGATTTATGAGCCTCAGTACCCACCCACCACTGCCCCTATGCTTTCACACCCAGGAGTGAGTGCAGAGTGAAGGTGAAGCTTCAGTGGTCGACATACCCCACTACACATTTGAAATGCTCATAAACAAACCCTCCCTGTAAGGGCCTCAATATCACCACTGTATTCTCAAGCTTTGAGCTAATTTAATGTGGCACAGTGTGAAGCACATTTTAAAACTTTACAGTCCACAGTCCATGATGTATGAGTTAACTGACTAATTTAAGATACTTTCTTGAAGACCTACACTACTTATGCTTTTCCTTATTTTATGATATGCATACACACACACACACACACACACACACACACACACACACACACACACACACACACACACACACACACACACAGTTATAATAGTGGATGATCATATTAAACGAGCAAATCATATTAAAAGTGCATCACAGCTGGTTGTATATGGGGCTGCATTGCAGAAGGTTGCCTGGTCTGATGAATCACGTTTTCTTTTACATCATGTTGATGGCCGGGTGCGTCGCTAACTTGGGGAACCAGGGTGCACTATGGGAAGAAGGCAAGCCAGCGGAAGCAGTGCGATGCTTTGGGCAATGTTCTGCTGCAAAACCTCGGGTCCTGCCATCCATGTGGATCTTACTTTGACAGGTATGACCTACCTAAGCATTACTGCAGAACATATACTGATGGCTGTGGCCTCTGGGCCAGGATAATATGTCCTGCCACAAAGCAAAAATGGTTCAGGAATGGTTTGAGGAGCACAACAATGAGTCTGAGATATCATAATAATTAATAATTATGATAATGTCTAATAGATTTGGACTATTACTAATTAAAAAGACCATATCAGTTAGTTGTGATTAGTGTACAAACTCAACCAATGGGTGGCAGGATACTGATGTGACATTAACAGGAATGCACCAGATATCAATGTTTTAAACACTGATACAGCCTATTTTTGCACTTGTTTATTTACATTCTGCTGTTATTTATTCCCTCCTTTGTGTCAGGGAAAATGAATTTTGAATTCTTTCAGCTACTCATCTGTTGTGCCACAGCAGATAAACATCAATCACTGTCATCGGTAGGTGTCAACTTCTTCAGGAATAAGCAGACATGTTCACCCGATCTGTAAATCCCTAAAAATGAACACTCAGACTATGTTCTACTGCTGTCTTTTGCCCTGATCCACAGCTGTTCAGAGCCTATTCTATATCTTATGCACAGTTCTTGTGAAGTGGAAAACAACGCAGAGGCCCTCCTGTTTTTAACCACCTTGCAGACACCTGATATCTCCAGCCTTGATCTCAAACATGCAGCTATGATTCACAGTCGAGATGTGTGCCAAGCATGTGCAGTTAATGCTAATAAATCTGTCAGCATGTTACGAACGGCACAACAAACACAAACCTTAAGAAAAAGGGACACATTTTTGAAGGGGAAGAAAAGAACAAAACACATTTTACGGCTCCAGAATATACACAATGTGAAAAAGAAAGTACACCCATACTGCTAACACAGGAATTAAGAGAGTAACAGCCAGGTGCTGTTGATCCTCAGCAATGTGTGAACACCTCTATAAAAGCAGAAGTTTCATCAAATCATGGGGTCTACTTAGGATCCTGTGAAAACTTTCTCACATGACTGTAAAGCTGATGAAGGAGAAACAGTACAGTATATAGTGGAACAGAGTATACTGGTGATCTTAAGTTTTCAGTACTAAATACCTTCCAGTCTTCACCTAACTTGGCACACAGGCTATATGAATTGAAGAAATATTTTTTTTCATGATTGGCTTATAAACTGTTGTAAGTGAGTTCAAATGAGTTACCACTGAATCCTTCATTCAATTGGAACCAAAGTGTGGAGACATCTCAGTCTCCGTTTGTGTCTCAACAAACGGGACTGCAGTCTACAACTCTTCAGCAGCCACAAGCCTGTTACAACAGCCTCCAGAAATCATGCATTCATTTCTAACGAAATGCCACCTTATAAAATTTCCATGATTTTTCTAAGGAATACCTGCAAAACATCAGAGAAATCATCATCATCTGAGAAAGTGGAAAGTTTTTATTCCTTCCCAACCAGTGTGTTAGGTGTAACCCCTTACAAAACTGTGCATTAAAGCACTCAATAGTTATAGTTATTTTTGCAATGCCAGTAATTATTTGCAAGTAAGGTGGCACTCTGAGGAAAATGACAAGCTTGTTGTTGGTTATGTGGTGGAGAAAATCCTACAAATATCAACTCACTGTGCAGTGAGGTAAAGTCAGTACACTCGGAGCTAAATATAAGGTACAGCAGACACCCTCTGGCTATATGACCAACCTGTGCAAAATAAATAAAAATGCACTTGGGCAGTTATTTTTGATCAAGCAACTTTAACAAGTTACTTCTTTCATTAGGGAATGCTATAATGTTAATAGATTACTTTTTAATGGAAGTAATTGTTTAATGCAATGTGTTTCTTTTAAAAACAATGTCACCCAAAATTGCCCTCAACAGTAAAGGAGGTAATCCATCTATCCTAAAAATTGGGATCTGTGATTTACTGCGGATTTGGGACTTGAAATCCAAAAAAGACAAAGGGTGGCACCTTGGGGAACAGCTCTGGTTACCACTGCCTCTCAGTTGGTTTAACTGTAATCTCTGCCTTTCAGTTTTGTTCTCTGTGGCACCCCATTGTTGTTTCTGAATGGGCAGAATCTGAGTGCCCCATTTTGTTGCTGGTCTGACACTGCAGGACAGCCACAGCGACATGTTCACACAGACTGAAATCAGAAAGCCAGGAGGTATGTGGGTGACAGCTTTTTTATCAAACACAGAGATTACAGGGAAATGCCAGAAAACTCACTTCTAGGAAGATGATATTGCTCCAGGCTTTGTGCTTATCTCCTCTTTTCTGTGTGTACACTTCAGATAGAGTCGGGCAGTTTTAATCAGCATGATGTATGAGATTGCTTAAGGGTTAAGCACCCATCTAAATCTGACCAGTTCTGATTAGAAAAATCAGAGCCAATATGGCCTCTCCTGACCCCCAGTGGAGCATTTCCTGGTAATAAACACTAATCTTCCCTGATTGTTCTGTGCAGTTAAGGTTTATAAAAGATTCAATCTTGACACCTCTGCTCCAGTCTGGGCACGCCACAGACTTTGTGATTTGGCTCAAACATGTTTGGAGTAATCAGTGTGGGTACTGAAGTGTGTGTGGGAGGCAAATTAAACACAAAGACTGAGCCTGAGTTCTGAGCCCACCTGTGACTAAATGTGGAGTTGAAGTAGCAACAATGTTTCACTGATTGAGACAGGCATTTATCTATATTTAAGAGACTGTATATAGAATAACAGGGTACCCAGTGTGATTGCACCTATTGGTTGTGGAGTTTCTTGAGAGCCAGAAGCCATATTCCAACCAGAGTGGCATGCTAGCTTATCAGCTAATGCTGGCATGCTTGGTTATTAGAGCTAATTAGTGCCAAGTAACATACTAATAAAAATGAACAAAACTAAGCGGCAATTTCTTGGAGAAGCTGTACCTCACAGCAGGCTATATTATTTGTCAGATAATTTCATTAAAAATGCTCCAAAAGGGGATAAAAAGCACAAGCACAGTTGAGGGGTTTAGTTCAATTTTATTAGCTAAAGGCAGCTAGCTGCTGCACCTGCCTGTGGTGGCTCACCTGTCAAACCAAGCAGACATGCCATCAACCTAAAACCTTCCCAGTATTCACTGCAAAATTATTATGAAGGGGAAAACTATCCACGGAGGTGTTGTAATTTATTATATCTCTGATGCATGTGCGTGTTCTTTTAAACCCTTGGTTTTTTTTTTGGTCCCAGGCTGTAAAATGCTTGTAGCTCTTCTTAGTTGCGCATTTTAAAAATGGGAGTTTATGGAAATTGATTCACTTTTGGAGCCTCAAGTGGATATTAGAGGAACTGTTAGAGGAACTTATGCCTTGGCTTTATTTTACAGTCCAATAGGTTGGTGAATTTGTACACTTCTCTCAAGCATAAATCTGAACACTAGATAAAACAGGGTTCAAAATTATAATTTCATTTGTTGACACATAAGAGTCAAAAGCTTTTAAAGTAGGAACCTCCCCTTTTTCCTTCATAACTGCCTTAAGGTGCTAAAACATTCCTCAGAGATTCCTGAAGTTAGCAACAGGCTGTGGCATTTGAACAATGTTCAGCTGGTACTAATGGACCCAAAATGTGGCAAGAAAATATTTCCCACACCATTACATCAGCAGCAGCAGCAGGAGCCATTGATCCATGTGCTGATGTTGGTTACGCCAAATTCTGACCCTACCATCTGAATATCATAACAGAAATCAAGACTCAGACCAGGCAATGTTTTTCCCATTTTTTCCCCCAATTTTCGAGAGCTTATGCGAACTAAAACATCAAAATTTGACCACTGCATTGAATCAATAAATAACCAAGCTTTGGTTTTAGTGGTGAAGATCTTTGGTGTGTTTCTGGCTGCCCAAATATAGTAAAATAGTGTGATATTAGCTTGCCCTGAGTTTAACCCCGGACAGTCTTAGCGACCAAGCAACAAACAAAATTTTCCTAAATACCATTTGACCCATGAGTGTCCTGTGTGTGTGTACCTCACATTCTGGCACTAGTCTCTTGGGAACCCTCTTAATTAATGCAACATCTAAGCAATCGCTCATTAGCCACTGAGAATGTGATACAATGTGTGTGTGTGTTTGAGTGTTTGTGTGCAGCCATGTAGGACGCCGACTATTATAATTAAAATATATTTGGAGGCAACCACAAAACAAAGTTAATTTAGTGTGACAGGCAGTTTACTGTACATTACAGGGCACACACTTCAAAGATATTTTAACAATTATATAATGTAGTTCAAGATCACATGTAACTGTTGCATGTAGGCCTGTCGAGACAATTGTGTTATTGATCCAATAACACAAGCACAAAAATGCAATAATTTTTGCTCAGTATTGTCCAGTTTGTTTACATGTATATTTATTTACATAAAATTATGAGCAGCCTTTTAACCTACACAATACCAGAACAAACTTCAGGTCACTACCCTTCTCAGACTCGGTGCAGCACCTACGCTGAATAAACAGGAGAAGAAGAATATGCTCAGACACGTTTTTCTGTCATACCTGCCTATACCGCTAATGTTTTTTTTTTTTTTTCTCCCTCCTTAGTGTAGTTTTCAGTTTTACCTTGGGCAGGGCCTAGCCAGCTCCTCCACAGACATGCAAACCTCAGATCTCATATAATCATGAACGTCAATGTTGTAGCAGCTCATCCGGCCCACGACCTATTATAATTCACAGCCTATAAAACAACAAACACAACCTTGTCCTCAGGCACAGGTTGGGTGAAGACCTATAAGGTGATCATAGGTATCAAGGTGATCACAAGCGTAGAAGGAGTAGCAATTCTTTTTTTTTTTTTTAGGAGTAGCAATTCTTGTGAATTGTGAATACCTCGCTATGGCATAAGGTCACTGGTACTGTGGCCAGATGAGCTAAAGATTGACTTAGCCACCATTATGTCACTCTTTGGGTTCTAGACTCTGGATTTTAAAGTCTCGACAGTGTTTTGGCTGCGCGCCATGCTAGACTAATAACTAATAAAAGATTAATAGTAAAATACTGGAATTTCAGTCATCAGAACTGAAGCACACACTCCCCGGATGGGTGGTCCAAGTAGGATATGAACTTGTCAAATATGTCAAAAGGCACCAATGGCACAAACACGGTTGATGAATAGAGGCCCAAATGCTGTGTGCATTTAATGCTGGTAGGACGTGCATGTTGATTCACTTCTGAAGCCAACCTCAAGTGTCCACTAGAGGAACTATGAAGAGCCATCAAAGCATAGTGAAGATAACACGTTAGCTAACGCTACTCGGTATTTCCCCTGACCACTGCCTAATTCTAGAGAGGGAGTTGGGAACATTAGGTTCAACTGGACTTGGTTTCACAGCTGCTCTCCATAACTCTGCTGTGGCAACATTTTGCATTGGAGCCAAATGAAAGAAGAGTTCCTCAGTTCTTTGATTTTGTCTTTGTTGTTTTAATGCAGCTGCCAAGGAAGCCATGTGTTAACTGCCCAATTAAAAGGCAGAACTCAACAAGTTTTGGTATCAAGGAGCGGATCCTGAAAGGGATTTTCTTAATTCACTCACACCAGTGGCTAATGAACAGACATCCACTGAAGTCCCTGCTCTCTATGTAATGTATGATAATTCATAGCTGTTTAAAAGGGTGTACTTAATCATTATGCCACTATACTACCATTATATCAATGTTATAAATTGCTTAAAATGACAGTGACATTGTTGACTGCAGTTATTCCTGGGACAATATGCTATCCAACAAAAGTAGCAATGGTGACGGGGCAAGTTGGAGGGTAGAATTACCATTTAATTGCAAGTCATGCGAGGTGCTACTAAGCCTCGGGAGTCACTTGCTCTACTCAAATAAAGAGATCAGGGTGGGGAATGGCAAGAGTTGCAACTGAGTGAGAGAGCTCAAATGGGCTCACATTACTTGATGAATGTCTTTATGTTTACACTATATATGCAATGACATCCTATATGGTTTCTTTTGTAGCTCTTCTCTCTGGTTTGTTTACATATGTATGTATCTGAATAAAAACATCCGCATACATGTGCAGAGAGCATAGGATAGATTTTCTGTATTAATAGGTCTCAGAGGACAAATCCTGACTTTGCTGATCCCCTTGACTGAGCACTGCTGTGAGGTCGTCCCCTGGGCTTTCATGACATTCACATGAACCTCAACTAGAGTTCCTGTTTAAAGCTTATTAGCAAACTTCAGCATAATAGCTCACTGAAAGAAAATAATCTAGACACCAAACCACACTGAATGGAGGTTCTACCAGGTGAGCGTGGTGCAGGTGTCCTGGTGTAGTGAGTTAGGTAGCCTCCTGGGGACAGCACCAGTGAGCGGCTGCACCATCACCACTATTCACACCGAAATGCACATGAGCAGATAATTGTTACTCTCAAGTCCCATGTAATTTTAGAATGAGGAAAAACAGGAAGTTTAGTTGAAAAAAATATAAACAGAAGAGAGGTAGCAGAACCACTGAATGCTACTTGCACAGAATGGGCAGCTTCAGATACAAGAGATTTGGAGGGTTTTTCTTTTTGGAAAGGGACATTCAAAACAAAGGATCAAAGATAAAGTTGCAAAAATGTCCCTTTTCCCACTGTTACTCATTTTCTAAATTTGCCTATCCTTGCCATCTGTACAATACCACAGCCTCGTTCAATCTACTCCATGAACAATAGTAGTGTGAAGTCTACCTGGAACTCAACTGATTGCAGACATTTGCATTCATCTGCATATGTTTTTATCACAGCACCTTCCTCTCAGTTCAGTGTTCAGTGTTCACCCCTACCCGGGTTGTTGTGCAACCTCACATCCCCTCTACCCTCCAACCCAATGTGAATGAGAGCCATCTGTGGACACAGGAAGGAAGGAGGAAAGGAAGGAAAGGAAATGGAATTCTACCATTCTAACTATCCTGTTACCAAAAGACCTGATAAAATTCCACTGTGCTGTACTTTACTTTAGAAACAAACACTGCGTTGTAGCCCATCATTCCAAATATATATCAATTATGACCAACCTGATCATAAATGTCTCATCAACACCCTTGTGTCAATTCTGAATCCTGCCCCTTGGCGTAATACCCACAAAGTTTTGCAAACAAGTTAGGGCATTCTTTTGCATTCACACCCCTCCCATATCTGCCTCACCAAAAGAAAACACGGTGAGCTTGTATAATCACACAACACAATAACCAATTGAGCCGCAATGTCATGCTTACGTGCTGGTAGAATGGAGGCTCTGGCAGTCTAGAGAGGCTACCATTATTGCTGATGACATAAATGATGCCATTGAGGAAACCTGTTGACACAACCCATCATTTACAGGACAACTATCTGTGCACTTTGACTGTTGATGTTTCATATTCTGTCATATAAGCTCTCCACGTCTCCTAATTAATTTCATGCATTGCCTGGTATTCATTATACGAGCCCATTGATTGACTGGACCTGTGGGAGCCTTGTCACTTAGTACACTTCCTCTACATCGACCACATCACAAAGGTGAAGTTTTACAGCTTGTTGAGCGCCATCCTTCGACAGTGAATGATGGGAAGTGCTAAATATTGTCTTCACTAGTGTCACCACAACATTCCTAAACGCATTTACAGCTCCAGTTTCTCCGTTCTTACTCTTATGTTAATCTCCCTTTGCTTTTTTGTTCAAAACTCCCAAGATCCTCCTTCATACACAGCTTTAGTCCCATTGTGTGTGTATCAAAGCCATTGTTTGATAAGGGCTGTGGGAGCATTTTTGATAAGGCTCTCTATATTTGTCACAATGTTTACCCTGTATGGAGGTTAAAGGGCACAAGTGTCCAGTACAGACAGGAAGCCATCGTGTTATCACAAGACATATAAAAATTGTCATTTTTCATTTAAGAGCAGAGAAATTATATCAAAATAGCAACTGTTTTCTCTCTTCCTGCCATGAATGTAGGGGCCTTGGAGAAGGGATTAGACAGATCAAAAAAGTCAGAAACAGCAAACACAAAAATTAAAAGTCCTGAAGAGGGGTGTGTGTGTGTGTTGGGCGTTCTGGTGAATTGACTTGAACAAAGGTAACATTATCTTTACTTCAGTCCCTCCTCTGCTCAGTGTGGGAAGGGGATGGGCTTTATACAGTACACAGTGAAACAGAGAGCATAGGTAAGTGTAACTAACTCTGATGCCCATATGAATGAAATATGTGCACCTAAATTAGACAAACCAAAATATCAAGGATGATTTTTTTCTTGTTATTATTTAGTTGACACCCCCCCCCCACCCCCTTTTTTTTTAAAGTTTGGTTGTGCAGAAGAGCATCAGTGTTTTTATGTTTTACACAGATCAACAGTTAAGAAGCTTTTACTGCACTAACAGTAAGATAACACAATTTAAACTTCAGTAACTGTATGTTCAAGTCACTGCTCTCTCCTTTGCGCTGTGTGAGGGTGTTGGGAGGTGACAGACCTCTTGCACATGGAGCAGAGCATACAGTGAAACTGACAAACGCAGTGAAACCGAGAGCAAAGGAGAGAAACTAGCGCAACTGTAAACAGCAGCATAGAATGTCAAGAACGGCACATAATCCACTTTTTTGCCTTTAGCTTCTTGGAGGGGTGTCCAATAGGGAGGTAGTGGTAGTGGAAACAGCAAGATTCATTACCATATTAACATTGGAGTTATCCTGGAAATGTTCTTGGTGGTTCCCAAACTAAGATGTGCATTGCATCATGCAATATGCTGAGAGACTACATACTTTTGTTGTATTGTACTTTGAAATAAATCTGGCAATGTAGTAAGTATAATGTGAAAACATAAATAAAAAATTTAAAAAAGACTAGATTGCCCAATCATAAAGTAGTCAGTCAGTTGTGGATACTCATCCAGACTCTAACATTATCCTCACTTTCCTGTGTTATTAAAGCTTTTAAAGCTGGTATTTTACTCAAACAATGTGCGGTTGCAAACTTGCATTTGCCTCAGAGGCTGAAACAGTTGAGCAGACTTGTCAAACCTGAATGTGACACCAGGGAGAAAAGCAAGCACTTAAGGTAATATAGCCCTATTCTCATGCAAAGAGTCTGCCCATTTTCAAAACTGTAATATAACCTTTTATCCACACTCATTCTTACACTACTATCATTAGTTGACAATTGCAGGCCATGTATTCACTTTGCTGTTTTTTCCACTGTTTATCATTTTTCACTCTATATTTATCTCTCACTCCCAGTTCTGCTATTTTTATTTTCTGTTGTCTGGAAAAACCCAGAGGATTATCTGACGAATGAACCCCAAAGGGAACGCGAGAATGATAACAAAGCGAGAATCCATGCTGTAAACATAGTTCATTATTCATTTAGAAAGCACGCCTTAAAGGCTGCACACCCATTTTAGACTATTATCACTGAGACCAGTTTTACTCTTCAGAGTCGTGCTTCCAACAGCACTTTCTAAAAATACTTCTACAAAAAACTCACTGTAGAGGACAAAATTTATACTGGTGATCACATACATGATTCTTATATATACATTTCAGCATAGTACATGTGGTCCAATTCAAATTACACATGATTTGTAGCAAAAATAAATGTTCCTTTTTCACATGATTACAATTTGATGTAAGAGGCAAAAAACAAAAACAAACAAAAAAAAAAAAAACACAGATGTACTTTGATTCCTGAGCTCCATTAATCATCTAACCTCAGTTTAACTGGAAGCGTATAACTACTGTGTACCATCTGTCAATTGCCTCTAAAAATCAGTGCTGTTTAAAGTAGCGTTCACACCATTATGAAGCCTCCACATCCACTTGTTGCTTTTAATATAGTCAGAATTGGAAAACAAGACATTGATTTTTAACTTGTGGCCCGCTTTTGTTCTAATGTCACTCACTTACAGTCAGTCGCTTTAATAGGAGGAGTATCATTTCTGAAACCAAGACCAAAGCCATAATTAGTTCGCCATACTCGTGATGGTTACAGTAATTAACCTCGTGGAGTTATTGTTGGGGGGTTCAGTGTTCAAAAAATAGTTCAGTTAAAAAATGAATTGGAAATAAACTTAAGAAAAATGGAGTGTAGTTGTAGTTTCTTATTCCCTACCTCAAAAACTTGTTGAGGACTGAACCAAACCATGGATGCAACATTATCTAACAGCTACTTAAGCCCTGTTCTTCAACAGCAACTCAGGCTTGCAAGTGGTTAATATTAGGCCTCAGTTAAACAGGCCCATCGGCAACCATCTGGCAACCACGGGTCACCAGGGAAGACTGTGAAAGGTTGCTGCTACCTACTGAAAATCTCCTTGTGGTAGCTAGCAGATTGCTGTGGTTGCCAGTAATTTGCATGGAAGACACCAATTTGTCTGAAAATATTCAAACTGCTCGTTAATCAGTCCTGAAACTGAAAAGTGTGTCGCAAACAGAAACAGAGA
Organism: Archocentrus centrarchus; assembly: GCF_007364275.1. Classification (NCBI taxonomy): domain Eukaryota; kingdom Metazoa; phylum Chordata; class Actinopteri; order Cichliformes; family Cichlidae; genus Archocentrus; species Archocentrus centrarchus. The sequence continues at coordinate 6,511,171 of NC_044366.1, forward strand.
AGATCTGTCTTCAAAGTAAAAGTTGCACCTTCTGAAATGTGTTGGTTGCAGCGGTAAGGGACAGCTTTTACTCTGATGGGGAACGTTCTCCGTTTCCAGTTTGCATCGCACTTTTCAGTTTCAGTACCGCTTAGTGAACAGTTTGTGAGTGCAGCCAAGTCTGCATCTTCCATGCAAACAACTGGCAACCACAACAATCTGTGAGCAACCAAAGCAATCACAAGGAGGTTTTGAGTGTGGCAATCACCTGCTGGTCAGAGAATATACATTTTTTCCTTGCGTCCGGTGGCTGCAGGGTTTCTAGGCCGACCTGACTGAGGCCTTAGCAAATCTAAAAGGACAAAACATGACATCACTTTGCTAGAAGTGGACAAGTCTGAACGCCTGCTGTTCCATCCAACAGCACATTTCAATCTGTCAAAAAGTTCTGAAGGATTAACTAAACTCATGAACTTGTACTATTAGTTGCTAAGAAAGCCAAACATTACTCCAGCTTCCTTTCCCTACACTAAGGATTAAGAGAGAAAAAAATATTTTGTCTTTATCCACAACTGCATTAAGTAAAGTAACTAGTTACTAATGCACATTAACTACACCTTTGCTGTACTCAGTATTTGCATAGATGGCAGCTTGGTGACATGCATGCCCAGCAAGTCTGAATGCACTCAAACAGCTTTCAGCTCGTGAACTATCACTTCAAACAACAAATCTCCACTGTAGCCTGCAGCCAGCTTCCTGCTCCGACCCGTGGAAATACTGTGAACATATATAATATATAAACTTTCACTCAAATATCCAGTTACTCTTGTTACAGCACAGATTTTATTAGGAAAGCTAATAAGAGAGCTATGAATCTCTTGTGATTGTCTTGAAGGATATTTCTTGTCTGTTGTGTCACAATTGACTTGGAGTTCCAAAGCTGTACAGTACAACTACAGTACACCCCCAGCTCACTCAGCTACACTGAACTACAGTACAGGTACAGTACAGGGCTCGGATCATCATTACCAGTTTTTCCTTCTTTTTAGAGAATCAACAGAGCAAATGAAAACAGCCTTTACTTCCTGCTGCTGGAAGCTGAGCTTAAGTCACAACCTTTGGTAAAGTGTTGCTGTACAAAAGCTCCACATCAGCTGGTAACAAAGCAAACAAAATGACAATCATTAACAATAAGCCAATCAAAGTTTTTCTTCCTGTATTGAATCACGAGTTAGGATGTGGAAAAGGTTTTTTCCATCCACTCTAGAAAATCTGCATTTAACTTATTAACTCATAAAATAAGTGAAAATAATTATACGGACTCTCTGTCCAGTTACCAGAGGCAAAAAGCAGTGACTGTGTTTACTCTGGCCTGAGAGCCAATTTCTCTTTCCTTGCACAGCGATATGAATGTTCTGTGATAACGCATGTGAGTGCGACGGTGTGTGAGAGCCGGGACTGCTGTCGCTCCCTCTGCCTCTCTTAGTGATCCCACGAACCCAGACAGACAATCACCAAACATCCTCTTCCCATGCCTTTGAGAAAGGGACCCATCTGTACTCTCAGTGCTAAATATACAGCAAAGCTTTGCACACATGCAAAGTGACAGAACAAATAAAATCCTCACGGCGTTCAAATTCAATTTGCCACTGAGGTTGACGTGTTTGTTGCGATGCTATTCCGCGGTGAAATAAACACAGATGGGAGCGTTATGATCTACTTAGGAATAAATGACTTTTCTGTCGCAGCAAATTAAATTCCAAATACAGCGCGTTTCATGTAGTGCGCCACAGAGATGCAAATTCTGATAAGTTATAGGATCTCCAAGACCCTCAGGTAATGAGCCTTTGAAATGCATCCGTGTGAAGAATAATAGGAAAAGAAAATATGTGCAATCCAACATTTTACCTCTCCAAAGAAAAATTACCAAAACAGTCTTGACACTGTACACAGCGGAATCTCTGATGTCTCGGAATTAAGTGTGTTTTGCGTGTGCGTACACAACAGAAACAGGCCTGGAGAGGGAAGGGCCGCACAGAAACAGGAAAAGCACCGATGCACAAAAAACAAACAAACAAAGCCCAAGCAGCAGTAATTAAGACCTCATTAGTCCTCGTTATGCACAGGAATGCAGCAGAGCGGCAGAAATAACTGTCATTTCTGACTGACTGCGGCCAAAGCCTGAAGCTGGTATGGGACCCCTGCTCCATGCAACTGAGGGCTTTTAACCAGCAGCCCTCTGTGTTTCCGCCTCAGCTGGCACATACAGGCTGACGAGTGTTTTTGGATCAATTTTGCAGAGTGGGGAGGCAAATAGAAGGGCTGGAATAGGGAAGCCTGGCTCTAGCGTGGGCGGTAAAATATCAAAGAGCAGCGTGAGATGTGCAGCATGTGCTTTAGTGTAGTTTCAGGGAACCAGGCCAGGTGGTTTGACCAATGAGAGGGGAAAAAAAAAAAAAAGCTGGATTTTATTTAAAAGACAGAAACAGAGAGATAAAAGATAGACTAAAATATTAGAGTAGAGCACTAGATGGAGAAAATAAGCACCGTGCAGATACAGATTATGAGAGGTGTAAAGTGATGAACACAGAAAGAGTCAAAACAGGTGAAGGAACAAGAGCTGCATTTAACTTCTTTTATTACCCACTCCCCGAGGGGCACTGAGTCTGGAACTGCATACACCTAACCCAACAGATGAGCGCAACATCCAGTGGGCAAGCTGCAAGAACGCACATGTTTTACACACACACATACACCCTTAAGGTCATTCCTGGTCTTTCTACGCCCATCTGCAAACACGACACTCTTTTAGTGCAACTTGAAGCTTGGGGGTGTGTGTGTGTGAGCAGAACCCAACATAATAACAAAAACCTTCCTTCTACTCATTCATATGCTGCATAGGTGGGAGAACCTCGAGCACCTTTTGCATTTGATGTTGCATCGAATGCCAGCAGCACTGTCTACTCTCATTTTCTCCAAAGCAACACGTCGCTTCCTTCTAGCACATACATACTAAAATGGCCTTGGCACCTGCTGCATTTGAACAACAGAGCCTGAGTACCTAGGAAACCAGATAACAACAGGAGTTAAAAGCTCTCTGAGGCTCTGGCTATGTCAACAGTGCCCTCCCACCCCAACCCCCTTTTCACTACCTGGGCACAAACTAATCTGCACATGCTCACATGTACCCATGCATATGTGAAAATCCATGCACGAAGACTCCCGCAGGCTCACAGCAAACTCTGAGATAATGTCAAGATTGTGTTTTTTTGTTTTGATTTTTGTTTCAGCAAAGCAGGTGAAGGTCTCTCTTTTACCTGCTATGGAAAGAAAAAGATTTCAGCTCTTTTAGTGTTTCTAGATGGTTTATGTAAGGAGTCATACTTTCCACCTGAAACCACCTCCAGAAATAAGAGAAAGTTGAGCACTTTTTTCCTGTGTGAGTACAGAGTTTTACCCTCACAGGTGTGATATGGCAGTTTAAGCGTGAAATCCATCCAAAAACCATCTGTCTTTCTGAATTATGACTGTGGGGTGTAAACAGATCCACTCAAAGTCAGAGTCTGAGCCCTCCTCTATTATCCTCTGCAGCTCCATTCCCAGACACACCCTTCTCCTCACACACACAACCAGGAAAGATTCATATGCATGTGTGTGAACCTTGCTAAGACCTCAACTCATGAATAACCCGATTATTTTCTGCATTGTTTTTGCTCAGACTTATTTTAATACTGTAGATATGTTTGTTTAAAAGCCTGCTCAGCAAGTTTTGGAGTGATGAAAATGAAAATGTCACAAATCACTTACGACCTATCACGTGTCAGTGCCAACCGGGCGCATGTGCACACAATCAAACACACCCAATACTGCAGTCAAATGTAAATGCAAATAAAGCCAGCACACACACACATGCACACACATATTAGCACATTCATTTACCTTAAAGCGGGAGTCCAACTACTTAATAAAATGCTTTAAATAGTTTGGAGACTCACAAGAGTTACACAGAAGATGTTCTAATTTTTCCATGATTTTCCAGACAAGTCCATCTAGAAGCATGTCTCAGCACTTGGCAGGCATCTTGAAATGCATCCAGGCACTTGTTTGGGCAGTTATTTTCAAGTATTACCTTAAATTCCATAACCTCAGTTGATCCCATGATATAAAATGTGTATGCATAAAAGCATCTGTCAAATCTGATAAACACGACTTAAATCTCTGACTTTGCCCCAAAACAAGGTTTAACCCCCCCCCCCCCCCCCCCCCCCCCCCCCACAAAAAAAGAATAAATAAAAAAATTTCCTCTACAATCTTTGCTGTTGTTGAATTCTCCCATAGATTTCAATCCATGATGCTTTTAGTGCCAAGCATCCATCTTATCATTTCTCTGTTTCTAACACCACATTTTGGTCGCCTCAGATACTAAGGGCCCGTGATGACATCACTAGAACGCCATCAGGGTTATTTTTTCAAAGTTTGCAGCATTCCTCCTCATGCCAATAAATAAACTCTCTAGCTGCTTTTATAAACTGAGTGCAGGCTAGAACTGAATTTTATAAATAAAATGAACTTCAAATGCAAAAAAAAAAATCAGTGGAGCGCGCCTTTAAAAATAGTACAATGGGCCATTTATTTTATCTGAAATCCGATATGTGAGTCTTTGCAAACAATAGGTGTTAGTGTCTCTTTGTCTTTCCCTCACCTGGAAGATGAGCACTTTGAAGTGGTTCCTCTTCAGCAGGTGGCTGTGGTTGGCCTCCAGCTTCTTCACCTGGACCGCCTGCTTGTCCAGGCGCTCCTTCACTTCCTTTAAGTGCCCGCTGGTTTTGCGCGAGCGCTCCAGCAGCTTGCTGACGCTGTTGGAGGTGCTGATGTGGTTCTTGGACAGGCGGGTCACGTCGCCCTGCACGTTCCGCACCGCGCTCTCCAGGTCGGCCTGCCGCTGCTCCATCCGCTGCTGGTTGTCCTGCACCGCCTCCATCATGTTCACCAGCTTGTCCAGCAATGCCACCACCGTTATGGCGCTCACCTGGCCTCGGTCCACCGGGCTGCCCGGCGCGACCGCGCCCGAGCTGGTTGGCATTTTAAAACCCAGCCTGGAGAGGGTACCAGTCGGGGTCGGGGAGGACGGAGCGGACGACGGGCTGAAACTCGGGATGAGGAGCTCCGGGTTTTCTGGCTGCTCTTGGGGGACGGCGGGGGTACTGTCAGAGACGCTGCTGCTGCTGGGCTCGGCGAGGGGCGCTTCTTCTTCCATGGCTCACAGGTGGTCGACTGTCCCGCTGTAATTGCGTATCTGAAATACACACAATAAAGTTCAGCAGGGTTTTCTTTTTTTTTTTTTCTTTTGCAAACTCTCAGACGCTGCTGCCACTTGTTGCAGCTGTGAACTGAGGATAGGCGTAAACTAATTCCTGCAGTTGACTTTGCCTCCACGCCTCTTTCTCCCTGAGCCCTCACACACGCACGAACATGCCGTGAACTTTCAAAACACCTCCCCTGCATAGAGGGAGGGGCCAGGCTGCTATGGAAACCGTGCAGGCCAAGCCCAATTGACAAGAGGTAGAGTCGCTGTGTTTGTATGTATGTGTGTGTGTGTGTGTGTGTGGGGGGGGGGGGGGGGGGGGGGGGGGGTGTCGGGTCTGAATGTGTGTGTCTGTGACTCTGTGTCATGTTTTTGTGTGGCCGCCACCCATTCCACAGCGAGCAAGCCCGGCTGCATTTGCAAAATATCTGTGAAGGCTTCTATTGTTTACTACACTCAGGTGGAGTGTGTTTATACTGTGCAAAACCGTACTACACTGTACTTTCACGGAGAGGGGCAAAACAACACAATAATCAAAACAATAAAAGATTCAGTCTGTGTTTCGTGTGTGTGTGTGTGTGTGTGTGTGTGTGTTCTCTGCTTCCTGGAGGTTGAGATAAAACACGTTTGTTTTGGGTTTTTTTTAAGTCAAACTCGTGTGTGTCTCACTGTCTCTGTGCTTACATGTTAGTGACTGGAAGTGTGAGTGCCCCGTGTGCCCCCTTTCCTCCCTGCTCTTGTTTTCTGACATGGGGCAAACTGATATGGAAATGTGGAAATCCCTGTTTCAACAGTGACCTCATCTGTGCCCTGGCATGCTGCCCTGGCCTTTGACTCAATCCATCTCTTTGTCGCTGTCGCTGTAAATTTTACGTTAGCAGTAACACAATCACCTCATCAGTCTTAACATGTTGTGTCAAATAAATATGTCACGTTTACAAGGAATGTGTCACCTGGAGTTTGAATAGCAGCAGAGAAGCAAGCGTGTTTAGCTAAGTGATTACCCTATCTTTCTCATAGGGTAAAGGCTTGGTGATCCATGGTCTCATGTAAGATCAATATTGCCACACCCCTCAACTTAGATGAGGTTTTCTGCAGCTACCTGTAGCCCATACAAGACGCCACACCTTAGAACAATCTTTTTAAAAAAGCTGGCAGTCCTCTTCACATCCGGCAGCTATTTTTTACATTCAGTTTTGCAGGCTATTTGAGGCAGCAATTCCTGCCTCTGTGTAACTTATACATGCTTATTTGCTTTCTTGTTGAGGGTTAGATTTGAACATTTGTGTTATTCCATGTCAAGTAGAAGCTGCAGACAGGGCTCAGTTAGCTTAGCGCAAAGATAGAGTTGGAAAGTGCTTATCCAGTGATAGGAGATCAGCGCATTTATTCATTCATCATCCATTAGTACGTTATATCTCATTTGTTTGCCCATTTAAAACCAGAGTGTACAGAATGACATCATGGGTTTTATGAGGGAGGTTGCAGAACGGACTATTTTGACCAGGTGCAGTGACCTGGCCATAAATGAGGCATGCTAATTAGTGAGCTTTAGAGTCGCTTTGTTTGGTTCAGCCGACTCCCTGTCTCCTTGTGAAAAGCAAAGGGAAGTGTAGTATCTGTCTTCATTGCTGGCATTAACATGCATCTTGGGTGATCCATTCGCAAGTGAATGGGACCTCTTGAAGAAACCTGCTACCAGCTTATTCCTTCCAGGTTTCGGCGTGTTTGTTTATCGGACAGGAATTACACAACACAATGGAATAAGGAGTCAATTATTCACTCTCCACATCCATATCACTACTTATGATCTATCCCGACACCCCTGCTTAATATGGAAATAAACATGTATGCCTACATTATTTCAAATGCCAAAGTCAGTTCAATTTTCCGGCCTGCCATTACCTGCATAGCTTGGAAACTGCCAGAACTAAACATGCTACCTGCAATTATCTCTGTCAAATCTGGACCTACCCCAAAGCCCTTCATAAGTCCTGCGGTTAAACACATAGCCTGCACAGCCACCCAAGCAGTGCCTTAGTTTTACTTCTGTGACAACCAAATTATGTTTCCCTTATGCAAAACAAACTGATAATAATTTCCACCTGCTGGAAAAGCATTAGTGGAATAGGTACCGTTCACTGCCTCTCATGCCATTAACTTTTTTCTTCTCTCGCCCACATTTTGTGTTTTGTCTCACTCTTTTGTTCCTTCTTCTTCTCTTCTCCTTCCCCACTGTCATGGTCCTGGGCCGTCTGCCCAGCATTTTGTGTTTAGTTCTGTCTTCCCTGAGTTTTGTTGTTTTTCAGTTGTTTTGATACGTTTGTTCCCCTCGTCCCTGTCTCCCCTGCTCCATGTTCTTGTCATGATGTCTTGTCCCTGACCTCCTGTGTTTTCATGTTGAGTTTATTCCTAGTGTTGTGACTAGTCTGTGTCTCTGCCCCGTGTCTGTGTGCCAGTCCCCCGTATGTAGTCTGCGTGCGCCTTGGTTAGTCACTTCCTGTATTATTTTGACAGTCGTATGTTCCCTGTGCTTTGTGTTTAGTTTTGCTTCCCATGTTGTTAGTTTCATTTGCTTCACCTGTTGTTCCCTGCTGTTTCCTCTTGCCCTGATTACCCAGTGTGTACTTAAGCCCTCAGTTTTGTTTTGTTCTCTGTCGCGTCGTCTTCAGTGTTCCCTCGCTGTGTGTCTCCCTGCTCCTCCTCAGGTTTTGGTTTAGTCCCTTCCCAGTATAGGTTTGTTTTGTATTTTTCCAATAAATCCTGTTTTTTTGAGTCTGCATCCTGGGGTCCAATTCTGCCTGCCACACACACACGCCATGACAGAACGACGCGACCATTTCAAAGACCCCGCGGACTCAGACCTGTGTGAACGGCAGCTAGCTGTGCAAGCTCACCTGCAGGAAGTGGTGAGGAGGAAGCCGTGGCTGGCTCCCGAGTATGAGGGACAGCTCCGCCGCTCTCACCGCGCTTGGGGAGACTCCAGCTGGGTTAAAGGGTCTCCGCGTCAGAGCTTGCCGCTCTCTCCACCTCCGCCGCCACAGCCCTGTTCATCAGCCGCACTGCAGCAACCGCCCGATACCACTGCCCCACCTCTGCCCCAGCCTTTAGGGATTAAGCTGGGCGGGTTCTCCCTGGCATCAGATTCGCCCCCGCCCGAACCTTTCGGGAAAAGGCTGGGCGGGCTCACTTCCTCATCAGACAGTCCTTTGCCTGCTGCTTCTCTTGCCAGCTCTGCTTCCCTTCCTCTCCCTACGACGCGGAAGCAGCGCTCGCGATTCAGGAAGAGGAGCACGGAGCCAGCAACCCATGACAAGAAGCAGGAATCAGTCACTGTGAGAGAGATGTCCTGTATTGACTCTGCCAGCCCTCCAATGGATCCTGCAGATGCTTCCGTCTTCTTGGACCGGGAACTTGGGCCAGAGGTTCGAAGATTCTTCAGAATCTCCTCCCGGATTTATAACTGTACTGACTCGAAAGCCTTTTCCATTGGATTTTCTGCTGTGCTCAGTCTCTTAGACACCCACCCTCGCTTATTGCTGTCACCCACTATTGCCGGCTGGATGGCTTCTGCTGTTCGTGTGGAGGCACAGATTAGAGCACTGAACTCTCTGTCTTCAGCATCACCAGCAGCAGCACCACAGTTACCCACGCCGCCTGCACCACAGACCACTGTAGCAGCCTCCGAGCCACAGCAGTCAGAGCCCCCAGTGTTAGCTGCAGCAGCTCCTCAGCCACTCCCATCAGAGCCCCAGCTCCCTCAGTCTGCCTCTGTAGCTCTCCCCGCTTCAACTTCCCCAGTGCCAGCTCTCCCCGCTTCAGCTCCCTCAGCCTCAGCTTTCCCTAGCTCTCAGTCAGTTTCCACGCAGTCAGCTCTCCCTAGCTCTCAGCCTGCTCGCCCTCAGTCAGCAGCAGCTCCAGCCGCTCTAGTTCACCCTGCCTCAGCTTTGCCCCCTCCAGTGGTTTCTCTTTCTGTGATCCCCTTGGTCAGTTTAGTTTCACCTCCAGTCCCTTCATCTTCAGTTTTAGTCTCAGTCCCCTCATCCTCCTCAGCGTCAGCCCCCTCGTCCTCAGTCACCTCAGTCCCCTCATCCTCCTCAGCTTCAGCCCCCTCGTCCTCAGTCACCTCAGTCCCCTCATCCTCCTCAGCTTCAGTCCCCTCGTCCTCAGTCACCTCAGTCCCCTCTTCCTCAGTCACCTCAGTCCAGTCAGCTTCCCCGGTCCCCACAGCCAGTGCTTCAGCTTTGCCCCCTTCAGTGGCGTCACTTCCCTTAAATCCCTTGGTCTCTCCAATCAGTTTAGTTTCATCTTCAGTTCTAGTCGCAGTCTCCTCGGTTTCCTCTGTGCCCTCAGGTCCCCGTAGTCCCTCAGGTCCCCGTAGTCCCTCAGGTCCCCGTAGTCCCTTACTCTACTTCCACTTCTGGTCCCTCAGTCCCTCAGTTCCCAGTAGTCCCTTCAGCTCTCCCTAGCGCCCGGCCTGCTTCCACGCAGCCGGCTCTCCCTAGCGCCCGGCCTGCTTCCACGCAGCCGGCTCTCCCTAGCGCCCGGCCTGCTTCCACGCAGCCAGTCGTCTCCCGGCCTGCTTCCACGCAGCCAGTCGTCTCCCGGCCTGCTTCCACGCAGCCAGTCGTCTCCCGGCCTGCTTCCACGCAGCCAGTCGTCTCCCGGCCTGCTTCCACGCAGCCAGTCGTCTCCCGGCCTGCTTCCACGCAGCCAGTCGTCTCCCGGCCTGCTTCCACGCAGCCAGTCGTCTCCCGGCCTGCTTCCACGCAGCCAGTCGTCTCCCGGCCTGCTTCCACGCAGCCAGTCGTCTCCCGGCCTGCTTCCACGCAGCCAGTCGTCTCCCGGCCTGCTTCCACGCAGCCAGTCGTCTCCCGGCCTGCTTCCACGCAGCCAGTCGTCTCCCGGCCTGCTTCCACGCGGCCCCTAGTGCCAGTTCCCTTAGCTTCAGTCCCGTCAGTTTTGGTCCCTTTTGTTCCCTCCTCTGGTCCCTCAGCTCCTTTCGTTGTGGTTCCCCCTGCAGCCTCAGTCCCAGTCTCCTCTGTTCCTGCTCCCCCGACTCCAGTTTCCCCGCAGTCAGCTTCGGTCCCCTCACCTCTCCCGCAGTCAGCTTCGGTCCCCTCACCTCTCCCGCAGTCAGCTTCGGTCCCCTCACCTCTCCCGCAGTCAGCTTCGGTCCCCTCACCTCTCCCGCAGTCAGCTTCGGTCCCCTCACCTCTCCCGCAGTCAGCTTCGGTCCCCTCACCTCTCCCGCAGTCAGCTTCCCCAGTGTCAGCTTCCCCGTCCTCAGCTTCCACACTCCTAGCTCCCTCCGTGTCAGCTCCCTCAGTGTCAGCCTTAGTTCCCTCCTGTACTTCCATTCCTGGTCCCTCGGTCCCCCTAGGTCCCTCAGCCTCCCTGCAGTCACAGTCCATAGCGTCAGCTCCCTCGCCCTCCATAGCGTCAGCTCCCTCGCCCTCCATAGCGTCAGCTCCCTCGCCCTCCATAGTGTTAGCTTCCATGCAACCACCATCACATGCACCTGGTCCATCCCCCAAGCAGCCCCAGCTGCTCAGTGAAGTAGCTGTGTGCCCTACACCGCAGACCCAGCCTGCACATTCGGAGCCTCACCTTGTAGGCCCCGTTCAGCCCAAGGGTCCGGCTCAGTCGGAGCCGTGTTTGAAGCCCAAGGGTTACGCTCAGTTGGAGCGTCGGGCTCGGTTCGAGCCTCCTGCCTCGTCTTGCCGCCGCCGCTTGGAGCGCGGTCGGCCCCCAGTCTGGTCTCCTCGTCGCCGCCGCCGCCTGGAGCGCGGTCGGCCCTCAGTCTCGCCTCGCCGCCGCCGCCTGGAGCGCGGTCGGCCCTCAGTCTCGCCTCGCCGCCGCCGCCTGGAGCGCGGTCGGCCCTCAGTCTCGCCTCGCCGCCGCCGCCGGGAGCGCGGTCGGGCCTCAGTCTCGCCTCGCCGCCGCCGCCGCCGGGAGCGCGGTCGGCCCTCAGCCTCGCCTCGCCGCCGCCGCCGCCTGGAGCGCGGTCGGCCCTCAGCCTCGTCTCGCCGCCGCCTGGAGCGCGGTCGGCCCTCAGCCTCGTCTCGCCGCTGCCGCCGCCTGGAGCGCGGTCGGCCCTCAGCCTCGTCTCGCCGCCGCCGCCGCCGCCTGGAGCGCGGTCGGCCCTCAGCCTCGTCTCGCCGCCGCCGCCGCCGCCTGGAGCGCGGTCGGCCCCCAGCCTCGTCTCCTCGCCGCCGCCGCCGCCTGGAGCGCGGTCGGCCCTCAGCCTCGTCTCCTCGCCGCCGCCGCCGCCTGGAGCGCGGTCGGCCCTCAGCCTCGTCTCCTCGCCGCCGCCGCCGCCTGGAGCGCGGTCGGCCCTCAGCCTCGTCTCCTCGCCGCCGCCGCCGCCTGGAGCGCGGTCGGCCCTCAGCCTCGTCTCCTCGCCGCCGCCGCCGCCTGGAGCGCGGTCGGCCCTCAGCCTCGTCTCCTCGCCGCCGCCGCCGCCTGGAGCGCGGTCGGCCCTCAGCCTCGTCTCCTCGCCGCCGCCGCCGCCTGGAGCGCGGTCGGCCCTCAGCCTCGTCTCCTCGCCGCCGCCGCCGCCTGGAGCGCGGTCGGCCCTCAGCCTCGTCTCCTCGCCGCCGCCGCCGCCTGGAGCGCGGTCGGCCCTCAGCCTCGTCTCCTCGCCGCCGCCGCCGCCTGGAGCGCGGTCGGCCCTCAGCCTCGTCTCCTCGCCGCCGCCGCCGCCTGGAGCGCGGTCGGCCCTCAGCCTCGTCTCCTCGCCGCCGCCGCCGCCTGGAGCGCGGTCGGCCCTCAGCCTCGTCTCCTCGCCGCCGCCGCCGCCTGGAGCGCGGTCGGCCCCCAGCCTCGTCTCCTCGCCGCCGCCGCCGCCTGGAGCGCGGTCGGCCCCCTGCCTCGACTCCTCGTCGCCGCCGCTGGTGCCGCGGTCGGCCCCCTGCCTCGACTCCTCGTCGCCGCCGCTGGTGCCGCGGTCGGCCCCCTGCCTCGACTCCTCGTCGCCGCCGCTGGTGCCGCGGTCGGCCCCCGGCCTCGACTCCTCGTCGCCGCCGCTGGTGCCGCGGTGGGCCCCCTGCCACGACTCCTCGTCGCCGCCGCTGGTGCCGCGGTCGCCCGCCTGAGAGGTTTGGACTCTGCTTTTTGGCCCCTTGGCCTGGACGGCCCCCTGAACTATGGACTGTTTGTTCCCCCTGGCCGTTGCTCTTTTTGTTTCTGTTTTTGTCATAGCTCCTGAACTGTTCCTTGTTTTGACCCCGTTTTGGACATTGGAGCTCTCCGGCCTTGTGCCGTCGCTTTTTGTTTCATCCAGTTGTTTTTTTCTCATCCCTGTGTTTTGTCCCTGTTTTTGGACTTTGTCCCGGCCTTGTGCCCCTGCTGTTTTTGTTCTGACATTGTGATTTTTGATGTTTTGCTCCCTGCCTTTGTTGCTCCCTGCCTGGTTTTGTTTTTGTTCCGGTCCCTCCGTCCTGGTCCCCCGCCTCCCTCCCTGGTCTGGTTTTGTTTCCTGTTTTGGCCGTCGGGTGCCGGCCTTTGAGGGGGGGGTGCTGTCATGGTCCTGGGCCGTCTGCCCAGCATTTTGTGTTTAGTTCTGTCTTCCCTGAGTTTTGTTGTTTTTCAGTTGTTTTGATACGTTTGTTCCCCTCGTCCCTGTCTCCCCTGCTCCATGTTCTTGTCATGATGTCTTGTCCCTGACCTCCTGTGTTTTCATGTTGAGTTTATTCATAGTGTTGTGACTAGTCTGTGTCTCTGCCCCGTGTCTGTGTGCCAGTCCCCCGTATGTAGTCTGCGTGCGCCTTGGTTAGTCACTTCCTGTATTATTTTGACAGTCGTATGTTCCCTGTGCTTTGTGTTTAGTTTTGCTTCCCATGTTGTTAGTTTCATTTGCTTCACCTGTTGTTCCCTGCTGTTTCCTCTTGCCCTGATTACCCAGTGTGTACTTAAGCCCTCAGTTTTGTTTTGTTCTCTGTCGCGTCGTCTTCAGTGTTCCCTCGCTGTGTGTCTCCCTGCTCCTCCTCAGGTTTTGGTTTAGTCCCTTCCCAGTATAGGTTTGTTTTGTATTTTTCCAATAAATCCTGTTTTTTTTGAGTCTGCATCCTGGGGTCCAATTCTGCCTGCCACACACACACGCCATGACACCCACATCCCCCAGCCAGTCATGCCATATGGCTGCCCCTCCCTGAAACTGGTTCTACTGGAGGTCACTTTCTGTTAAGAGGGAGTTCTTCCTTCCCACTGTTGGAAAGTGCTTGCTCAAAGTTGGATTGTTGTTTGATTATTTGAGTTCCCTGTCTAATATTGAATGTTGTTTGAATTGGTGTTAGATGAATAAAAATTAAACTAAAGCAGCGTGATCCTGGACGCAGAGGCGCTCCTAACAGAACCTCCAAATGCAGTCTGTTTGGATCTTGGTGCGGCTCCTCAGTGCATCTTGGGTGTTTTCACACCAGTGATCTGAGCTGTCCACTTGAGAATGGATGACCCAAAAATTCAAAAACATTTCTCTTTCAAAAAGAGACCGCTGCCTTTATTTATATGACAACTATAGTTTGCAATTTTTCTGTTCCAGCTCCCTCTTTTCACCTTCAGTGCATTCCTAAGTGACAGATTCCCACATGTCAGCATCCAAGAATGACGCCTCTTCTTGAGGTTACTTGCTCAATAAGCTTGAGAGCTGTCAGAGTGGAAGTGCAAGACACACACACTCACCCGAACAAATTTCCTTTCTCAGCTGACTCCACACCCCAGTTTTTCTAGCTCCTCTCTCTCGCACTGCTTCTCCTTGGAGTCACACACTTTAGTCAACATAAAAGCATGACCTCTTGTTCCTAGCTTTTGGACTCCGACTTTTCCCCCACTTTCACCCATGGGATAGAGCGGAGGTAATGGTGATCCCATCCTGTCATTCTTCCAGCTGTCCTCTTCCTTTCCATTGCTGTACTTTCCTCTGTTGCCACTTTTCATCGTTCCTCCTTTTCCTCCTTCCTCTGATTTCCGTGACATATAGGCTTTCCTGAATCCTTTTAGTGTTCTTTATGATCAGGTACACATTTCAGCCTTTTCCTTTGTTATGTCAAGGAATTTTGTGTTTGTCTTGCCAATTTTGTAGCAACACTTAGTATTTGTTTAAGGCTCCATATTTTGCAATTACCTTTCTTACAGTTGTACATGATGCACTGCAAAGACATTTCTGTCATGGAGCCGATAAATAAAGAGGCCTTTAATGGAACGCAGCTTTACAAATGGATGGATTTGCCCTCTGGAGGCTATGAGCTGCAAGTGCATGACAGTTCAGTGAAGGGTCTCCCTAAATTACAACTTGGCCTTTGTTATTGTATTGAAATGTACAACTCCATTTAGTATTTGCCTTGTTTTTCCTGAAGAAAATTCCCATGATGAAAATTCCAACTGCAGAAAAAAAGTTTCAGAAACACGCAGTGGTTGAAACTACTGCAGTCACAGTATTCCATACTTTCAGCAAACAAGCTGCTGCAAGTTGTATTGATTAAACCAGCTTTGTATCCTTTGTATCCTGGGAAACCTACCTGGAGTTGCTTAAAAACCAACAGCAGGGGGTGTGGCTGTAACCGTTGGCTGTTGGCAAAGCATCAGGGTGGATGACTAATCATTCAAGAATAGTTGATGAACAAGTTTGATTGAATCTTACTTGCAGTCTCATGCATCGGTGGGTAATTTAGAATCCCTTTGCATAAAAGTGAGTAGTTTAGTTCACTTTACTCTTTGATTACATGTAATTTAAAACACAGCTTCTTGTTATCAATGATAATGGACAGGCTGATAGACAGGCTGATAGTCTCCATAGACTGTGATGTTTGCAGATGACACTGTCATCTATAGTGAGCATTTGGGGCAGGTGGAAGAGGGCCTGGAAAGGTGGAGGCATGCTCTGGAGAGCAGAGGAATGAAAGTCAGTAGAAACAAGACAGAATACATGTATGTGAATGAGAGGGAGACAGGTGTAACAGTGAAGCTGCAAGGCATAGAAGGTAGTGAGGGTAGATGAGTTTCAATATTTTTGGTCAACCATCCAAAGCAACAGACAGTGCACAAGTGAGGTGAAGAAGTGAGTGCAGGCAGGGCGGAGTGGGTGGAGATGAGTGTCAGTGAATTGTGACAGAAGGACAGCAGCAAGAATGAAAAGAAAAGTTTACAAGGAAGTGGTAGTGAGACCTGCTGTGATGTATGGTTTAGAGACAGTGGCACTGACAAAAAGACAGGAGGCTGAGCTGGAGGTGGAAGAGTTGGGAGGAATGAGTCCATCAGAGGAGCAGTTCAGGTTAAGCAGTTTGGAGACAAAGTTTGAGAGGCAAGGCTGAGATGGTTTGGACATGTATAGAGGAGGGATAGTGGATATACTGGAATAAGGATGTTGAAGATGGAGCTGCGAGGATGGAGGCAAAGAGGATAAATAAAACACTTTCTATACATCTATTTAAGTTAAATTTACAAAGCTAAGGATAAATATCACAATAAATAAATATACTTAACAAAAATATGAGTATGGATGTATATGAGTGATATAGGTATAGATGTGTGTTGGATATTAGCAACAGTAGCAGCACTTTGGTAGGTATTGCACAGAGTTATAAACATGATTATTACACAGAGTTGTAACCATCGAGGTTGGCAGAGTAAATAACAGTTCAGCGGTTGTTTAATGTTCTAATGGCCCAAGGGTAGAAACTGTTTCTTAGCCTGGATGTGCAGGCTTTCATTGACCTGCATTGTTTGCCAGAAGGCAACTGTTCAGAACAGGTGATGTGCACTGAGGATGGCCGTGGACCTTCTCAGACATCTGGAGCCAGCGATCTCCTCCAGGGAAGGCAGAGAGCAGCCGACAATTTTTTGGGGCTGTATTTATGATCCTCTGGAGAGCATGTCTGTCTGCAGCCGAGCCCCCAGCGTACCAGGCAGAGATGCAGTACGTGATCACACTTTTGATGGTGGATCTGTAGAAGGTCACCAGCTGCCTCTGATGCAGTTTGTTCTTCCTGAGGACCCTCAGGAAGTGTAATCTCTGCTGGGCCCTCACCATCACTGCGTTGGGGTTGACGGACCAGGTTAGCTCCTCTGATGGACTCCCAAGAATCTGAAGGAGGCCACCATCTCCACAACATCTCCATTGATGTAGAGAGGGGTGTGGCCCTCTTTGGTCCTTTGGACGTCTACAGTGATCTCCTTGGTTTTTGAAGTGTTCAAAAGGAGGTTGTTGACTAAACACCACATGGACAGCGTGGCTTAGCATCAATTGGAGGGCGAGGGTGATGGCGTCCTCAGTGGAGCAGTTTGCCCTGTAGGCAAACTGATGGGGATCAAATGCTGCGAGGAGGCAGTCTTTGATGTGGCGTGAGGCTATCCTCTCAAAGCACTTGATCACCAGTGACGTGAGCGCGATAGGCCTGAAGTTGTTCAGATTGCTCTTTGTGGGTGTTTTGGGAACGGGGATGATGGTGGCCCAAGGTGGCCCTCTACCACATATACTTGTAATTCTTAACTGTATCAGTTTGGCAGCTTTGAAAGATGGAGGCCATCCTTTGCATGTTGTTTCAGGTCATGCTTGTCTGTGTGCTTAATACGGATAAAAGAATGCAAGTGAAAAACCCTTAGGCAAAATTTGCAGCGGATTTAATGATAGACTCATAGAGACTGAGATATGCATCTCTAAAATGTCATGTGTCAAGCTTCAGTGTCAAGCGTTTCTGACATGGTTCAGTGAATCTGTTGCTTTTATGTAACTGTTGTATGTGTGTTACAGGTTGGTAAATGCAAACTGAACTCAGAGTCATGTTTAAGCCTGGGACCTTTGCCAGTGGATCAGGCCCAAAATAAAACATCACTCATCACCTTGTATATGTGGCAATGTCAACTTTTTAGGAAAACCTGCTGCAACATTATAAACGTCCAACATTCACTCTTCTGTTAGCTTAATTTTTAGTCTCTACCAACTCATGATGAAAATATTTCTAACTATAACTCCTAAATAATATATAAATAATCATTGGTCTAATGATAATTCTTTCGATAATCAAAACAAGCTTTTCCTGTGCAAAAGTATCAATCAGAGTGGATTTAAGAGGTCTTAAATTCAAAAGAGCAAACAAATTGGCTAAAAATGATGTGTAGAGATAAGGGGGATAATTCTTTGTTACCAGTATCTTGGGTTTTTGGAGCTGCATCTTCATGAGAGAGTGCTAAATTATCAGCTGATGCTTACAAGTTTGATCAGATAGCTCTATCCATAGATTGTACAGGTATACCTGTACAGGTATTGGTTCATTAAAATACTGGATTTTAATGCACCAAAACTTGGCACCAACTTGTTGGAACGGCTCTTTGTCCGATTAACTACACAGCAAGCCATAATATTTCTCAATAATTGCACCAGAATCCCTTCAAAAGGCCCCAACGGCACGAACAATGTTTGAGAGAGCTGGAGTTCAGAGTTCAGTGCAGCACCTGCAGCTGCCTGTGTTGGGACCTACTGCCAGTCAAAACAGGCAGTTTCCTCATGAAGAAAAACTTTAGCCTTTAATCAGGGTCACCAGTGACCCCTGTGGTAGTAAAAGGGTTAACCAAATTTAAATGGGTGAGCTGGGAGATTAGTTATAGAGACCAAAGCACATTTACATGTTAATTTAGACACTTAAGTTTGGTCTCTATGAGTTAATATCAATATCAATTATTGGAACTTTGAGATATTTGGAAAAACATACAAACATTTCCAATAAAATGTCAGTGTGTTGGAAACAAACTCAGTGCTGAGGCCAAGATGATGGGATCTAACTAACTTGTATGTTGGACATAATTAGTCATCTTTGGGCCTTTAAAGCTCCCCCCAAAATACCATTTTGGATTTTTTTTTTTTTTTGGGGGGGGGGGGGGCTTAGTGGCAACTCTGCAATAAGACAGTATTTCATAATTAATCAATCACCCATCTGCTTACTCATACTTCATAGTTAGTTTTGTCTGTTTATGTGATCTTTGCAAAAGCCACAACAAACAGTCCCTGATCAGTATTTAAATGGGACCCCTAATGTTTGTGATTACCAGCTACAGCCTCACACAGGTGGTCATACCTGTGATGATACGATGAATGCCCGGCAGTGTTTGATTTGTATAACCAGCTCTGACTGGATGTCTGGTCGCACAGTGGGAAAGAAGGAAGCAATGTTACCCTTTTGTCGTTAAATCAAAGGCCCCCACAGAGGGGAAAATGGCATGCTGGGACCATAACAGATGGCGATGGATCTTTAAATGACCCTTTTTCACAGACCAGCGTGTGTTAGACACACGCTCACTTAAAGGTGGCCTTGTACGTTGCTAGAGTGTGTGCGCGCGCGTGTGTTTTCTGTGGTGTGTGAGTTCTGCGATGCTATCAATTCTGGAGCTAATGGAGCAGTTTCCAAGGTGGTGAGCTTTACACACATGCCCTCAGATTGTGAGGGAATGCCTCGTGTTTGTGTACTTCTTTGCTGGTCAAGTGTGTATATTTTCATGTGTACAACACCATCAATTTTCAAACCAATGAGCCAATTCTTCCCTGCAAAAGTGGTTGAAGTGCAGTTTGTTGATTGTAAAATCAATGTGATGGCTCTCTTGTCCAGTCATTCAGCTTGGTGCCCCCCCTTCCCCCCAAATGAGGGGTCCTGAAACGCAGCCACCCGGCAAAATGCTTTGATTTCATTATTGTTTCAGGTATTTCTCTCAACACCCCCTGTAATTTCCCAGAGGGTGATCTTCAAGCAGAGGAAATGTTATTTTTTTAGTGGTATGTAGATCATCCATGTTTCATTGCTCTGGAAAGCAGGACTGCATGTTTGAACATGCTGTCTAAAAAGGAACAAAATGAGGAGTCACGCATTGCTAGGAAAAGTGTCAGATTCCAGTGCTGAATGAGTTCTCGGGTAGGGAATGCTCATGGGGTTTCTTTTTCATGTGAACAGGTTGTTATGAGGTAAGCGCAGAATCAGACTGTGGGGTGTTATTGTCCTTTCGGGGTCTTTGTTCAGACTCACATTAAATTTAAAGTTGCATCCACGGCATAAAATTGGCAGTGTATTCTTCCTCCACTGTTACAGGCCCAGCTCAGAGGGGCTGTAATGGGGGCGAGAGAGAGAGAGAGAGAGAGAGAGAAACTAGACCTGACAGGTTAAAATTTTCTGCAGTCTGCTTGCTTGCAAAGTGAGACAAAATGCCTTTAAAGGCTTGTCAATAACAAATAATCTTTGAAATGGAATCATACAGTTTAAAAAAGCAGCAAAATAAATAAATTCTATCTTTGCAGAATCTTCTTGAAGAGGATCACATCCAGCAGCACCATTAGTTTCTAAAACTAGGGGTGTTTATTAGTCCAAGGCACCAAAAACTGAACTCATCTGTTGATCAAACACTCCATAAAAATCCAGGTTTTCTTCTGATGCCCATATTGCCAAATGGGAATCTGAAAACTAAGGATACAGTAGGATCACTGAGGGTACCTTTGACTGGGTTTGAGGACCATAACTTATTGGGAACTAGCATTCTTAGTTTACCTGCTAGCTGTAATTGATAGCTATCGTATATAGCTTTATAGTCAGCTAGCTCCTCCAAGCACAAAGTTGATCTAGCTAGTAAACGGGCATGCCTTTGCAAATGATTTCATCAGCTAATGATACAAACACACTATGGTAAATTCCAGCAGTGTAGCTACACAAGCTGGCTAAATCTGGTGTACTTAACAAAATACATGGTGGATAGCCTAAGTTTTATCAGCCTTGATTTTAGCCAACAATAAATGATGCACTAATACAAAGGAAAGGTTTAAAACCTTGGTGTGTTCACACAAAACACAAAGAGAAATGTTTGTGCTGCACAGTTGCATACAAATTCCAGGCAATGAAATGAATTCACATGAATTCAGGTGATGGGAATGGAGGCAAATCCTTATTGGCACGGGTTCAAAAACCTCTCCTGACACTGCTGTCTGTCAGAGATGGAGGACATGCTCAGTGACACCATTTGAGGGTAGCTTCAACTGTATTTGTAGGTAAAGTCAGAAAAAAAGGAGAGGGCTTTACTTCATGGTTCAAAAAATGTGTTACTGTAGTTTGATTCCAGCTGTCTGCTGTGCTTCACCTCATCCTGTTGGATGTCAAGGGTGAATACTTACAGGTTTCCAACTTCAGTGTACTCATGTGCATAAAGCAAGGCAAAACTTCACTTTTGTTGTGAACGCACCATAACAGGGTTAGTTCAAGTCAGCCAGTTGCAGTCAATAGATCTGCTTATAGTTGCCTTGCTGTTACGTGGCATACAGTAGGCTACAATGAAAAGCTTCACGTTGGTCTCTTGTGGTAAAATATACAGTCTACACATTATAAAATGCATAGGTTAAATAAGATAGTTTCCTTATTTTAGCTGCATCTGTGTGTAACCACACATCAGGTAAATGTCAAGAGTAAGTAGAAGTGTAAATATTGCAGGGTGAACTTGTTATCAGCCGTAGCATTTGCCAGATTCCTGGGTCTCAGTTGAGAGCAGATACTCAGACACTCACAAAGATTTCCTTCCTGCTCCTCCCTGGCCTAGAGCCCACTGGATTTGAGCCGAAACCAGCAGGAGAAGACAGGAAACTGACAGGATTACACTGACTGGGTCTTGCTGGGTTCTGTGCAGACACATAAGTGGGTGTGCCAAGTGGCTGAACTGCAAGAGACTATGACTTTTTATTTTTTAATTTCAGCGAGGGGGGTGGAGGGTAAAGTGTGTGCTCTGAGACTACACAATCTCCATTGTGAGATGTTGGTACAAACAACCTTGCCAGCCCTTCCTAACAGGTTTAAGGAGGTCAAATACTGTTTGTAGCAGGTGAAAAAATGGAGGAAAGGTGAGTGCTATCACTGCTGGGCATTTCAGAATCATCAAACATTTCTATTGCATGTATTATTTGTAAAGTAATTACTGTGACGTTGAATGCATAATTTCCTGCATTTTATGTAATAAACTCTGCATTGTATGAAGTTTTTTTTTAAAAAGACAAGGCTTTTGCCCTAAATGCCTACAGGTCCATTAAAGAGGCTGCGGACACTTAAAGTCTGTCAAAACGACACAGAAGTGATCCGAGCACAATTCCAGAATGATTAACTTTTCCTTTTCTTGAGATGGTTTTGTGCTGATTCCCATAACAAGGTGACTTTGATGTTCTTCTTGTGATAAGTGGCGGCTGGATGAAATCTTGATTAGTGTGCGATGGCACTGTGCACTGTGCTCCATCCTCAGGTCTACAACATCTCAACTCATTTTGTAAAAATTGGTTTTTAGGTGGTTTTATCAAAGGTTAACCAACGTGTTGAAAATAAAAAAATAAAAACTGTTACTGTCTCTGAATTATGTATGTGCTTGTGAAGGTGCACATATTTAAGTAAAATTACTTATTATCCATATCAAGCCTTTTACCGCTTCACAGTTTTCAGATATTCTTGTCATGATACCATACCATAAATTAAAAGCTGAAATATTACAGTAATACAAAGCAAAAGTGCTTTAAAGTAAATGTATTAAAAACAACTTTAGAGTGAAAATCTGTTTTTATGCCACACAATTATTACTGTAACTGATGGCAATACTGCAGTGGTCAAATGGAGTACAGTTAAATAATTCATACACTAGCACGTTTACATCAAATGACTGAATAAACAGGAAGGCTACAGGTTAATCTGGATTTTAATGGCAGGATGAGTCAGGTAGAAAAGTCCAAGGAAAATCTGCTTAAATCCTGCCTTGAAGCAGTAATTTTAACATACATACAGACAGGTGTTACTAATCACATTTATTAAGGCTCTGTGCCTAAACACAACAGACCCTTCAATTATGTCATTAGTAACGCCTGGTTTTTATACAATGTCATGTTAAAACGACTGCCTTGAAATTAATACAGTGTAAATGACACAATTTTGAATGCTGTGGTGCAGCAGGGGGCCTCCCGATGAAGGAGCGCTTCCTCTGTTCTATTTGCGGCATTGGGAAAACAGAACCTCGTTGTCGGCAGGATTCGAACCTGCGCGGGGAGACCCCAATGGATTTCTAGTCCATCGCCTTAACCACTCGGCCACGACAACTACACGCCTACTGTTATCAATGCGTGATCCTGCTGTTCCCGAATCGATCTTACCGCATCTGTGACGCCGCAGTGTAAAAGTGCTGTGTATGTTAAGGTTGAGTTCCGGAGAATACAGCGCCATCGTGTGGCCACTGACACCTGTTGCACTGTGGTTACTTTCAGTAGTGGCGATGCTATATGAAAATATATATACGTATGAAGTAAAACACAATTTTTTAAATTTAATTCATTTAGTTTACAGAGCAGGTTTGCTTGTTTCAGTTTAGTTTTTATTGTTACAAATTTTTTTAAAAATTGTTTGTTGTACTTTGAATTCAATTTACTTCTTTATTAGCTTTCATATTATCTAATGGATGGGATTTGTTAAGAAGAAAAGTTTAAAAGTATATAAATATATAGACACAAGGCTCCAAAAGTCCATAATATTCATAATTCATTCAATGCAAAATTGAATCAACATGAATACATAATACAGACATAATAGTGCAGTGAGTTGGATATGGTGCTATATCATCATATATCCAGTCTCCTATATATATATATATATATATATATATATATATATATATATATATATATATATATATATATATATATATATATATACACACACACACACAGAACCTTGCAGTGATTAGTAAGCAATCTGAAATATCCAGACTAAAATGCAGCTTTATTTTACTCCACTTTGAGCCTCAATTCCTTTCTTGAGACGTAGTATAGATTTCTTTTCTGTCTCGTCAAAGCTTGATGTATTGATGCCACGGTGTGTTCACTTTCTCCTCAGTGTTATAGAGCTCTGCGCACTGCAATCTTAGAAACCTTCAGTCTAGAATTACATTCTGACTTCTGACACTTTCTTATAGTTTTAATGTTTTCTGATATCACAACACTGCTTAGTGAGCAATGTTCTGCTGGAAACTTGAGGCAGATGACTAATGACTGTAAGCTGCACAAACAAGCCTCTGATAGGTTGATCAAATCCAGTGTTATCTGAGTGTCATCTGAATAATGGAAGGAAATCTAGGCTTTTGTATGAGGAAGTTAGTGGAGTTCATGCCAAAAGAAATCATGCAGAATCCAAAATCTCTTCATGCTCTGATTTCCTGTCTTCTCTTTCTCCTGCTCCTCAAGTGGTGGCTGCTCCTCCTTGAGCTTGGTAAGAGGTCGTTTCAACTTAAAATGGAGTTCTCCCCACTCTTGCCAAGCATATGCTCAAAGGGGGTCAACATATTGTTATGGTTTTCCTTATAATATTACAGGATCTTCACCTTACAATATAAAGTTTACAGCATAAACTTGACATGACTTGTGAATCGGCCCATCCATCTCCCCTGTCCTCAGTCATCTTCTCCAGCTCTTCTGGTGTGACACCCAATTCAACTCAATTCAGAGATCTAACAACTATTAACACAAATAATCACAAAAATGTCACGATAAAATCGAGTGAACACAAGATCCACATCATGTGCAACTTTAAGAGCAATCCTTCAAAATTGAGTTAAGCCGCCCCATTCTAACAAATTCTGACAGAGAGTCAGGAAGCAGAGATGTGTATGGTGTGGAACTCGGACTTCCATGGAAAGCCTGGAGTAGAGCTTCTGCTCCTTCATGTTGGTGCAGTGGTTCAGACATCTAATCAGGATGCCACCAGGGTGTGTCACCTCGGGGAATTTTTCCAGGCATTACCAACTGTAAGGAGACCTTGGAGAAAATTTTAGACCTCATATGGCCTGGAAGTGCTTCACAATCCCCAGGAGTGACAGGAAAACACTGAGGAAAATGGATGGATGGTGATACAGATCATGATTATGAAACTAATGAACAAACAAAGGCCGACACAGAACATGTTACATTTCGTGATATAAATTATTTATTTACATTTACAGAAAAATTACCCCATCAAGACAACGTAGTAATAACTATTGGAAATAGAACCCAAGATACAGTAGCTGACGTCATCGTCACAACCGAACAGAGAGCTCTATAATAACATTGTGCCCTCTGTCAAAGGTCTCCTATAACACAAGGTGCAAGGCATCACGTGTAGCCCCAAAAACCCCCCACCCCCCTCCCAGGCTGAACACACACACCTCATTTAAAGCCCGTTACCCCGCTTTGCACTACCCCGATTTGCTTTGTACCCCTCATCTACAAAGAACAGACACCGGCTAGCCTGCCTCTAAGTGCACACATCTAATACACATTCACACACACACACACGCACACACATTCAGTATCCTCCGCACCCCCCCTCCCAAGTCCTCACAGTTCTTTTTTTTTTTTTTTTCAGAAAAAACCTTCAGAAAAAGGTGCAAGGAGACACACGGGCAACTGGGGGGGGGGGGGGGGGGGGGGGGTTGGCTGTAGTGGTGACTGATGACAACATTATCCCAATGTGTGATCATCACCCCTCACTTGTGTGCCAGCTCTGTCTTTGTGTTGCCACCATCCTCCATGGACATTCTTTGAGCTCATACTGGGAGAGAGGGTGAAGAGTGATGGGAAGCAGATGCTAATTTTCAGGGTTGGCCTACTGGGGGGGGGGGGGGGGGGGGGGGGGGGGGGGAAGGGGGGCATCTAACGCCACAGCGCTCCGTAACATGGAGGGAGGGGCTCTGTCTGGTGCGTCTGGGCTCAGATAAGTCGGGTGGAGGCGCGCATGGTATTCTCTGAACTGAAGTGGACATTGTTCTGCTTCTGCCGGTTGATCCTGTTGGTCCGTGGGCACTTCCTGAAACACAAAATCAGGAAGAAAATTAATTACTGTTTTAATATTAATCTAATAACTGAGACTTTAAAAGGAGAACACACGGATGCCAGATTGCTGCTATAATACATGCAGATCATATTTACTGGTATTTACTGCAGCCATAGGTCGCTCTCTGACCGATTGGTGAGTGATTATTGGAAGAGGCGATTGCAATCAGGAGGAGGGTTTTGATGCAGCAACCTCTTAGCGACCACTTTCACTTGTCTCTGGGCTTGTGTTCCTGAGGCCTAACACAGATGCAGACCACGTCCACCTCCAAGTGGGAAAAGGTACTCGCTGACAATTTGCCACACCATATGACAAAAACTGCTCAGGAAAGGCTTGGGGAATGCAACAAAGATTTCAGGGCATTGGCACGCCTTCCAAGCATCCCAGATCCGGCTGCCAGAAGAAGACCAATCTATGGAGGGACGACCCAGAGATCCCGCAGTATCCAAATGATCCGTGGCCAACGTTCCAGTGCCAGACAGCACAAAGCACTCCCAGTGGCCTTGAGTGCCTCGCCATAATATCCAGGTGGTTTTAACATTCTAGCCGATGGGTGTGTGTTGACTGTGAGGTGAAAAAAAAAAAAACTGCTGCAAAATTCAGTACAAAAACCTGTCGCTGTGAGAAGGAAGGATGCAGCTGAAGACAAATCAGCTGATCGGCTGTGTGAGACTTTTGCAGCAGGAAAAATGAGAGGCCAGTTTGTAGAGAGGCAGTAAATCTACCAGGCTGAAATTATTAACAAAGTAAACAAACAGGAAATAAGTGTTTTAAATAGTGCTGAATGTGTAGGAAATTACCAATATATTCATCTTTTAAAAATAAAAATCCATATTTTCTCCGCAAATATTTGCATCTTTGGTAGGAACCAGAGAGCTCGGGCTACACAAAAAAAGTTTCACTTATAAAAGCCTTGTTTGTTCTCTTCTTTTTATAAGACAGAAGTAATGAAGAAAAATGGTGAAAACATGGTATTTTGTGGGGACGTCCTTTTGAACAGACCTTTACCAAGATGCCACAAAATCTCCTGCACAAGAGGCAAAGCATAGAGATGACCTTTTCCACCCCCCCCACCCCGTTTGTCCTTTAGCTGAATGGCAAATCTTTACAATAAACAGAAATCACATAAAACTCCAGCAACATTCATGAAATGCAATAAATGTCGTACAAGTTCGATCTGTGGAGCAAGGCACTAACCGCTGAAATGCTCGTCCATGTCGATTCATTTCTTCTGACTCCACAAGTGAGAGCAACGTGCTATAAAGTCGACGTCTACGAGGTTTTTTCCAAGTATGTTTTTGTGTAAAATGGATATCGCTGAGCTGCAGGACACATTAGTGTTTCTGTAGCTGTATTTTGAGTTATAAATTCTCTTTTTGCTTCTTTATCTTCTCTCCTTACCCTCTCACCCGGCTCCGCTTTCTCATTCCGCCCCTCCTCTTCCTCCCTCCTTTGCTCGGAGGAGCAGTTTTGTCTCGGTCAAAACTCTTTTAAAATCTTTTATTAAATGTCATAAATTGCTTAGGTCAGCCGGAGGCAGACAAGCTGCAGGCTATATATGAATGTGTGTGTTTGTGGCTATGTGTGTGGGTGGGTTTTTATGGTGAATACAAAATGCTTATGTTAAAACACAAGTGTCTGTGTGTGTGTGTGTGTGTGCTAGCTTACACAGATATCTGTGTGTTTCTGTGCTTGCATGCACACCTGCAGGTTTTCAAATGCGTGTGTGTGTGTGAGTGTGTGTGTGTGTGTGTCCTAGGAGAATGTGGCAGTACTTTCTCTGTGTGCTTAAAACCTAGGTGACCTTTCAGCTGTTACCTCCACGCTCAGGAGCCTGTGACTCCCAGATACACACAACATGGAAAACATTGCCCCCAGGCTCATTAGTAGGCTGTGTTTGTTTGTGTGTGTGTGTGTGTGTGTGTGTGTGTGTCTGTTCGAGCATGACTCACCTGGTAATGCAGAGCACCACCACACAGATGATGACCACCTGGAGTGCTCCGATGATAGAGGCGATGAGGACATAGTGCAGTTTGCCGGAGCCTGGCACCACATAGAGGACGTTGTACTCCTTTATGTCACAATGGGGGCCCCTGAAACCCGAGTGACAGCTGAGATCACGCACACACACACACACACACACACACACACACACCCGAGTGGGGGGAAAAAAAGAGAGAAAGTGAGTCATTTCTGTGCACGGAGTGACAGGTTCATTATTTTTGCATTTCTAATTGAAACGTCAGTAACTGTTTGATAAAGACATTGTGGTGGAACACTGCATTTTTGTGACAGTGTGGTGACTGTACTTTTTCGTTCAGATGAACATGACTGATGGGACTTGCACTGGAAAATGGTTAGAGGGAGAGTGTGTGTGTGTGAGAGAGAGTATGTTCACATCAAGTGGCTAAAAATGCATAATTTTCTCTTTGTTCTGGGCCTGTGGCCATACTAATGCCTGCATTATAGATAATGTGTTAAGCTATGACTGTGTCCTTACAGAATATACACATGTAGCTGCTGTAGCTACACTGAAGGCTACCAGATGGAAACTACAAGTGCGATTGGTCAGCTTGGGTTCCTTGTGTTTTCTCCTACAAGCATCTGATATCAGGAGATTAATAGTGAAGACACTCAGGAAATAATGGAATGTAAGAACAGTTACTGCGAGGACTATAATTAAAGTATGATGCAGTCCGGTCATGATACATCCATCTTGTGTTGCGGTGCTGCTATCAGTGTGTGAAATCAAACACTGAACGATTAATCAAACCTTTCGCTGTGGTGGAGCTGTCACTGACACCTTAGGACAAAAATAAATTCCACATTTTTGGCATCCAAAAAAACAGCTTCTCGGGAAATGGTGTTCAGGATGGATAACGGTATTAAACACGTATGCCAGGGGTGTCAAACTCGTTTTAGCTCATCTCAGGTGGGACGGACCACTTGAGCCACATCTTGAGAAAATCCACATATCATCTTAAAAAACAAACTAAAATTTGTCCCTTTTTAAATGTAAATAAGCACATAAATACATACATTTAATAAAATATTCATTCACAAATGTAAGAAAATAGAACAATTAGAAAGAACACCTGCTGATACAAAGTTTAGAAATTTGCTGGCACAATTCCTTGGATTTCTCACTTTACTTTGGTGTGCCCATTTGTTAGTAAGCGTCGAGAAGAAGCTGAGGGTGCCCCCTGGTGGATAGTTAATGAACTGCATTTCCACAACTAAAAATAAAATAAAATAAAATAATATAAAGATGCAAAAACTGTTCTCAGTAGCTAAGCAGGGCTGGTGTTTGTTAGTACTTGGATGGGCTTTCACATGGGTATACTAGGTCATGTAAACTTAGGTGGCATGGAGGTTGGGTGTTTAGCACTATCTCCTCACAGTACGATGACTTCTGGTTCAAACCCCAGCCAAGAAATTTCTGTGCAGAATGGGGGTGCTCTCCCTGTGTCTCTGTGGGTCCTTGCCAGCAAGAGTGCAGCAAGTTAATGTTTGTTAAACAAGCAGAAACTTGGAAAGTTTCATCTCCGTGTCTTGATTTTATTTTGTATGCCATCCATCCATTCTCTTCCGCTTATCCGCGGCCGGGTCACGGGGGCAGGAGCCTAAGCAGAGAAGCCCAGGTTTCCCTCTCCCCAGCCACCTCCTCCAGCTCATCTGGAGGGACCCCAAGGTGTTCCCAGGCCAGCCGAGAGATATATATTATTTTGTATACCATCCATCCATCCATTCGCTTCCGCATATCCTGTTCAGGGTCGCGGGGGGGCTGGAGCCTATCCCAGCTATCATAGGGCGAGAGGCAGGGTACACCCTGAACAGGTCGCCAGCCTGTCACAGGGCCTATTTTGTATACGTTGTCCTTAAATGATTATGCTTTCATAGACAATCAGTGTATTTTTAGAATACTAAGCTTATTTTTAAGTACCATATTCATGAAAACATGCACAACTGATGTGCAGTTTACAACAGATATCATTTATACTAATCTTTTCCAATTATTTAACGTGCAGGTGTGTCTGTCCCTGACTCCCAAATATTGCTTTGTACCCACAGCTTTATACTCATACTTGAATGTTCTATGAAGAATGCTATTAAACTGATGATGATGATGATGATGATGATGATGATGATGATGATGATGATGATGATGATGATGAAGCCCTCAGACTGGGATGAAATTAACAGTTTGGACAACCACTCTCAAGTCACTAACAACTTTCTTCCATTCGCAGTATTCCCCTGGTCCAAAATACTGTGAAACCAATAAATAAATAAAAATGACAGCCTTCTCTAGTGGGCCAGATGTTTGGCTGGATGGTTCTGGCCCACTGGTTGTATGGTTGACACCTTTGCGTTCATTTCTACGCTACCTGTTGACATCTGAAAAAACAAAAAAACCCAGAAACAAACAAACAAATAAACATATAACAGCCTCATAACAACGAGCCAACTCATCTTATTGAACCCGTTGTTCTCAACTGCAACAGTTCCAACAAATTTAATGCAACAGAAATGAAGAACTGAGTTGCATGCCTGGTAACATTGTTGCCTTTGTGTAACAGATTTAGCCTGATCCCCATCTGGAGTTAAAAGGTTTAACAAAAATATGCCAACATTTTGTATTAAGAGGTATTCTTTTATGGATACAATCACCTCTTCGCGGGAGACTGCTCTCACAACATAATATTACAGGTTTTACCAGCTTGGTGTGGACCTTGAGTGGGAAAGCACACACAAACCCACAGATAAAAAGACTAATGGAGATGATCTTTATCCTCAGAGACGAGCTAAAACAGTCCCCCTTTTAATCTCGCCTTCTCCTCCATCTCTTCTTTACCTGCTTTCCCTGTCTCTGGGGAGGTTGTTACCCACCAACACCTGCACATCCTTGTTTGGCACAAAAACACACACGCTACCACACAGTCTGCTTCACATTCCCCATCCCTTCGACCTGACAGTGCACGAGATGAATACTGCAACCTTGTTCTGTTTGGGGGTTGTGCTCGGTTTCCACAGTCATGTACACACAGACACACACAGAGTCACAAACATGCACCGCTCCCACAGAGACCACTGCGCTTTCCTTCACATTAGGATACAGCCTTTGTCTCCTACCACCATCAGGGGGCAGCAGAGACCCTCAGCACGAACTGGCTGCTCAGCATGCACAGAGACCGTCTGGGACGATCGAGGTTAGAGAGAAAGTAGAGAGATAGAGTGAGCGAGAGACACCAAGACCTCCTGGCTGCTACACTATCAGGCTGTAAAAGATGGCAGACCTGAGCAGCACCCATGTATACTTGCTCTGTGTGTGGGTGGTGGGTTTTAATATCATTCCCCAGTGTGCCTTTTTTTGTAAATGCATATTTGTGCTGCCTGTGTTAAGTGTGTTCTGTGTGCCTGTATGAATATGCGATCTACACCTGTGTGGCCAGTTCTCAGTTGGTGTAGCCGTGTGTAAAATAGGGGCGTAAGGATGCACAAAATTCACGGTTTGGAATGAACTTTGTTTTTATAGTGACAGCTGAGAACATGTTCTGTACTAAAGTAAAAGTATCAAAAATTAAAATGTTCTAAAGTTTGCAATTGGCCATAATTCTTATTTTAAGTGCTGAGGCACCTAAATGCTGCATGCTGTCTATGAGAGAATAATCTGAGCTGTTGTCTCTTAACGTACAAGTTAAACCAAATAATAGTTAAAATCCTAACAAAGAAGACGAATGCAGAGTAGACTCATAATTAAAACAGATAAACAAAGTGTCATTTTAGCTTAAAAAAATGCACTGATGTGAAAAATCTCATCATCTGACTTTATTCACGTTCTTCATTTGTTTCTTTCTTCTGTGACAGTAAAATCATAGACTGTATATACAAGATGGATATGATTAGAAACAAGTTAGCTGGCTTGGTTAGCAAATAAATAATGAATACATGGAATTTAACTCGCAGAAAAATAAATAAATACATAAATAAAACTGCTGCACAAACGCCCTGTCTGGGTTGTTAGTTAAGTTAGATGACCGCATTAGTAATTCTTCCAAAGCCACCAGCACCGCAACATTTTTGAAGTCTAGTTCAGTGACGGTAACTCGCTGTGGTGACCGTGAGCAAAGCGCTAGCAGCTACAGCCACCATGTGTTGGATCCTAACTGTGACCACCTTTAAGATTACAGAATTTTAACTCTATGTTAAACAAGTTATTTGGTGAAAACAGGAATTTGCTATACAAACCAGAGCCTTTTTAAAAAAAAATCCAGGTTGTAAATATTTGACAGTTTAATAAGCGAGTCCACAGGGATTACTCGCCTTTGGAGCCAGCATCAAGTGGCCGTTTGAGAAACAGCCTTTTTTTTGGCAACTTTATATTGGTTTTATTTTTGGCCCTGAAGGTTGGGATTTGAGTAAAACCTCTTATGGGATATGTCATTATCTCTTGCTAACCAAACACTTTCAGTGCTTAACCTTAAGGCTACAAATAACAATTATTCTCACTCGGCTTTCTGCTTTAGTGATGGTGCTCTATTTTTTGGGTTTTGGAACAGTGGTGAACTTTCCCAGGAGTGGCTTGAATATCAAAATTACTCTAAGAGCACATTGACGACTCATCCAGGAGGTCACAAAAGAACCCAGAAGAACATCTAAAGAACCGCAGGTCACACGTGCCTCAGTTAAGACTGATGTTCACGATTCAACAATAAGAAAGAGACTGTAGAAAAATGCCATTCATGGCAGAGTTCCAGGGCGAAGAAAGAACACAAAGGCTTGACTCACATTTGCCAAAAAAACATCTTAATGACACCCAAAACTTTTGGGAAAATATTCTGTGGACCGACGAGACAAAAGTTGAACTTTTTCGAAGGCTTGAGTCCCGTTACATCTGGTAAAAAAACTAACAGCATTTCATCAAAAGACACTCAATCTTACTCATGCAGGCACAGTATAGCAGGATTGTTGGTTTGTGTAGCCATGCTTTGTTTCTGTCATTTTTTTTTCCTTATACATTTATTTTTTTATGTTGTTTTATCTTTTTTTTTTTTTTTTTAAAGTGCAGGAGTTGATGAATCATTGTGGTTTAATTGCTTGTTCTCTGTCCTCGCTATCCCATTTTTTTCCCCTCTTCTCTCTCAGCCTGTCAACTCTGGCATCACGAGGACACCTGTATATGTATGGGAAAAATAACACAAATAAATAAAATAATAGGACAAACATTAACAAGAGGAGCCTATAGAGAATATGTAGAGCTCATCTTGGAAGAGTAAATATGTCTGGCACAACAGTGCATCCAGACTGCAATTCTGGTTGCAATATCTGCCAGACATGACAGGCTAGAGAAAGGGAAAAAAAAAAAAAAGAACATTATACCAACAGACAGACATGGTGGTAGTAGTGTGATGGTCTGGGGCTGCTTTGCTGCTTCAGGACATGAATGACTGGCTGTAATTGATGGAACCAAGAATTCTGCTCTCTACAAGAAAATCCTGAAGGAGAATGTCTGACAATCAATCTGTGCCCTGAAGCTCAGGCAAAGCTTAGGTTATGCAGCAGGACAGCGATCCAAAACACACCAGCAAGTCCAGCTCTGAATGGCTAAAAAAATGTGGCTGAATTAAATGAATTCTGTCAAATTTTTCCACAGTGATGTGAAAGACTCATGGCAGTTATTGTAAATGCCTGATTGCAGT
Source organism: Archocentrus centrarchus (assembly GCF_007364275.1). Lineage (NCBI taxonomy): Eukaryota > Metazoa > Chordata > Actinopteri > Cichliformes > Cichlidae > Archocentrus > Archocentrus centrarchus. Next base: position 6,544,008 of record NC_044366.1, read on the forward strand.
TCTTGTTTTAGGGGGTAATTAATTTTTCATATAGGACCAAGAAGGGTTGGATAACTTTTTTCCCCTTAATAAATAAACACATCATTTAAAAACTGCATTTTGCATTTATTAGGGTTATCTTTGTCTGATATTACAATTTGTTTGGTGATTTGAGTGAATTTTAAGTGCAAAAAATATGCAAAAAACTAACAAATGAGGAAGGGGCAAATACTTTTTCAGGGTACTGTATGTGTATATGCATGAAATGTTTCTACTTGTTAATTGTGACATTCTTTTCCAAACTTAAAAGGCTCAAATGTGGCAAAAACCTTTAAATAATGTATGTAATCTTTTTTACAAAGATATGAATTTATTTGACTGAGATGGCAGCATCTGTCACTTCGCTGCCGCTTTGTAGATTTTATCAACAAAAAAATGAATTCCATACTTCCAGCAAATGTGCAGTAATAACAGGAAAAAGGCTTTTAGCACAAATAAATGATTTAAATTGATCACTTTTAAATCAGGATCATAAATGAACATGGATGAAGCAGGAAAGCCGATAAATCCATCTGCATTTATCTATGATTGAATATGAGAGTTTCTCAAAGTATCAACAGCTGCTTCAAGTTTCTGCTTCAGTTCATGAATCCCCTGCAGCCATCCGAAGGCAATGGCACAGATATGTTGATACATCTGCAGTTTATGATTAGAGCACAGCAACACCAGAACACTGAGCTATTATGCACACTTGTGTGAGGCTGCTACAAAGTAACCACACATCTCTAAACCACTGATGTAGTCTACATGATATGCAGCTTTATAGCACATACCCAAAGCTCCTGGATTTCTGTATACCTGCTTAAAATGCCCCAGGATATGTCCTCCTTTTTCCTTTACTTTTTTTGGGTACATTTTGTCACAAAGAAAAGAGGCAGGTTTACACATGCACTGTAGTGCTCTGATCAAAGTTTAGGCCACTGAGAACAGTCTGTGTGGATACCAACCACAACTATACGATTCCACCCTGAGATGGAAAAGTTATGAACTTATTATGCTTAAAACACTGTCACAACTCAGGTCAATTCAATTCAAATCAAATGTATTTATATAGCACCAATTCACAGCAACAGTCACCTCAAGGTGCTTTATATTGTAAGGTAAAGACCCTACAATATTAGAATGCAACCCCAACAGCCCCCTATGAATCTAGCATGTCCTGGGTGTGCCTTAGGAGACTCTTCCCAGTAGGACCTGAAACACCTCATCTAGGAAGATGCCTGAAGCATCTCAACAGGCTCCTTTCATTGTGGAGGAGTAGAAGCTCTACTCTTCACCCCAACAGACTGGAACAGCTTCCACATCACTGATGGCTGAACCAATCCATCTGTCAATCACCTGCTCCATTCTCCCTTTATTCATGAACACGACCCCAAGATATTTGTATTCCTCTGCCTAGGGAAGCAACTCTTTGCCAACTGGTAGTGGGCATGCCACCCTTATCTGACGAAAAACCATGGCCTCAGATGATGCTAATTCTTATCCCAGATGCTTCATACTTGGCTGCAAAATGCCCAGTGCAAATTGGAGGTCATGGCTTAAACAAACAAGATCCTGAGACCACCGTACCTGACACCTTCCACCTCTTGGCTGAACTTAGAAATTCTGTCCATGCTGCAGTACATGGCAATCAAATGTCTTTGACTTTTTGTTGCAGTGGTGCAGTGGTTAGCATTGTTGCCTCTCAATAAGAGCCTTCCTGGTTTGAAACTGCAGGAACCTTCTCCAGGCTGGCTGAGTTCTCTCCAGGTATTCTGTCTTTCTCCTACAGTCCAAAGACATGTATGCTAGTCTATAATAGGTGATTCTAAATTGGCTATCAATGTGAATTTGAGCATGACTGGTGACCCGTCCAGGGCCATCCTGTGGCAGCCGCAATAGGTCCCTGCCTTCTGCAAGCCTGAACTGGATAACCAGTTCAGAAAAATTAGCAGATGTATGAATATCTCACAACATACCATAGTTTTGTGACAGAACGTCCACTTGAGTCATTTTGCCCTTACTGACTAGTGTGTAACTACATGCAACAATATAAATGAACAGAAACATGATACTGGAATTGACTACTAGGCAAATTGTTATTTAAAAATCTGATATGTGTGATGGTCATTTTTTTTTTTTTCATCATTCAAACCATCATTAGACTATAAAAAACTGAATAGTTCATGTGACTGTTTCTAATCTAAAACTGCATTTGTCACTTGTTTGTACCACCACCTTGTAGGATGTAATGCACCTCAACCCTCTTAAGATGGTAGCAATGCACTCAGAAGCTGTTTGCAGACCAGCTCATTAAAGAACAACATAGAAGACCCAGACGCAGGGCCAGTAATATCAGAATGTCCCAACTGGTTCCTCTTTAGTGCTATCCACAACAGCAGCATGCACCCCAATGATAGAAACATTTGAAATTAAACAGTGAAAGTCCATTACTGTATGCAAATAAGAGTATAGGTAATTTATGGCCTGCTATTGTATACTTTCACTCCAGTAAATTGCTATAGAATATGTTAGATCTCAACAGCTGTCAAATCATTAGAGCTATTGAAAGAGTAGAAATTGTATTCTAGATTGTATTCTCATTTGGTGGTGTTTATGGGGTGTGTGCATGGCTGAGAGGGAGGATTCCCACTACAATAAAATAGACTACACTACTGGCTCCACATACAGTACATCAAACTGGTCTGTTGGGGCTTATCATTCTGGTTATGATCAGATACTGGATTGCAGCATCTTATCAATAAAACTTCCTTTTCTACTCTCTCTTTTAGCAAAAGTTAAATGTATTATAAAGCAACAATGGCTGTGTTACATTTTACAATATGTAAGCATTTATGACATGAGCTACAGTAGAATTAAAACTCAAATAGCATCATGTCAAGACATTTACAATTAATTTTTTATTGTTAGTTTCTGCCATCATTATACCAATTCAGTAAAACCAATAAAACCCACACCATCTGCACTTTTGTGGCGGTGCGGGTTTAGGCTGTGCCTCTCTGCACCAAGCACACAACAATATGAATTCCCAGAGAAGTGGCTTTGGAGCTGTTAAGCTGTTCAGGGTTTTTCATAAATGGAGGCTATTTTGCTGCCCCTCAACCCATTTTCATTGTGAGCCAAAGAAAAATCACTGGCACTGTAATGAAATTATTTTTCCAAAGTGTTTTATTAATTGGGTTTCATTTACTCACGCTAAGTAACCAGGATATTTAGAGAGCCCAAGGGCATGATTTCCAATACTGTCAATTCTCAGTCCATTTTTGCTTATCACATGATCAAGAATAAAAGCACTGATTTCTGTCCAGTGAGGTAAACCAGACCCACTGCCTTTAATATAAGTGGCTCACTCATCCTCAGGAGTGCACCTCCCCAAAGGCCCACTGTAAGCTGAGAAGAATCCCTGTGTGTCTGTGAATAGCACAGCTGGAGCCGAAGACAAAAGCTGACACTTTTTTTTTTTCACTTTAATCAAAACACCCTCTGATATGTATATATTCCCCTTCATGCAGCCTTTTACTGTGTGCTGGTTAGAGCTGTAAACCGCAGCAGAAGGTGTGATTGCAGATGGCACAAAGTCTGTGCATCTAAGACCTTAAGCCCTGCGCACTGCAAAATAAGACCCTAGATCATAAAGCATGGGGATGGAAACACCAGCATCCTCATTAAGCAGCAGGAAACCCAACATGTGATTAATCTGAAGCGGTGCAACATATTTGACTGGTCAACAGCCCGGCCTACCATTACAGCAGGAGGGAGCTTAAACACTTCTCGCTCTCAGCACACTGGCTTATATTCTTTCAAGATAAACAAGCCTGATTAAAAAATAAATTTGCTCCAGCACTTGCCAAGCAATTGCTAAATTTTACAGCTGATTAGCCGTCTTACATTACACACTTTCTGTCAGTGTCTGCAGATCACAGAGAGAGAGAGGAACAACAAATGTGTGGTAAAAACGACCGAACCAGCCTGAGTCATCTTGCTTCATGTGGGGTTTGTTTATATCCATTCTACAGTCAGAGTGCAAACATAATGAATACAGTTTTTCCTTGATTGCTAAGCAGGAACTGGGCAATGCACTGCCCAGAAACAGTTAATATAAATATAAAATTGTTGATGGGAAGCTTTTTAAAATCCATTTCTCTCATTATGAATAATTGTCAATACTATGTGGAATCCAGTGTATTTTGCTAAAAGTGTATCATATTTAGGAATCAGCGGTGGGCTACGTTGCTGTTTAGTCAGAATGTCAGACCTTGTGTTCAAACACTGAGGCACTAAATGTAACATTGTGTCTTTGCTTAAGCCGCAGACCACATAGCATGACTGTACGCCTGATTCAAAAGTCATCAGTTCATTTGCTGAGTCTCACAACATACCGCCAACACGGGCTCCCTCCTCTAGCTAGCTCAGAAGGCTGTCATCATCCATAATCAATAATAACTAGAGTATCCAGATTATATGGGAAACATCTAGTGGTCACATGAAGTAAGTCTCTGATGGCAAATGTCACGAGAAGCCAGCAGCCAGTGCCTGATGGTTCTGTGACAGAAGCCGACTATACTTGACGCGCCTGTTTAACTAAAGAGCGCTCACAAATGAAAGCATACAAGTAAACACAAAATTAAAGAGGGAGTCTTGACAAATGTTAAGTTTGAAAGGTTTGACAAGAGATGATAGAGATGCATGTGAATGAGACATTAAACAGTCTTAATCTGACAGCTCCCTTGTGCAATGTCTGTACTGTAGCATTAATGAAATTCCCAGAAGTGAGAATGCATCTGTGAAACGGACCATCTCCTGCAGTGTGTTCCGTGTTAGAAAGGAGGAGCATAAAAGATCTCCTGATTTAATTCTCTTGACACTGCTCATGTGTGAAAACATGTATTATCACTTTGCAATATCACTGTCATTTTCCTGTTTTCCCTCTTCCTACGAGACTCAGCCCTGTGTGTGTGTGTTTATGTGTGCATGTGTACCTGCAGGAGGGCTGAGCCAGGACGCTGGGGAACTGACACTCTCCGTGGACACAATAGTTTTTATAGCGATCTGGACAGGGGATGGACAGGCCACGGGCCAGTCCGTTCCTGGGCTCCTCTTTCTCCCCTACAAGGTAAACAAACACACAAAATCCATAACTGTATTGCCGGCCCAAAGGAAGATATGAATAATAACAAGGGAGAGATTCTAGTTAATCTTTAAATGACAGCACATATTATGTGCTAATCTGCCACCATGATGGAAGCACTCACCTGTGGGGTCGGTTCGTGCGAAGTGTCCATCGCCGCCTTTGTTCCCAATTATGTCATCTGGAAAGGCCAAAGACACATTAAAGCTGATCTCAGGTCACTACAACCTCTCCTACAGCTCCATCATGGGTTACTCATTCGAAGTGATGCTATTGCAGGTAAAAAGGGTTGAATGTGAATTATCATCTCAACAAAGGGTTCATGTGCTGTGTGTGCCTGTGTGCTTAATGCGTATAAATGTGAGCCATTCTCTTCAAGCCAGAAACCGCTGCCCCTAATGTATTACACTGAACAAAGGGCAGAATGGAGCAGAGTCGGGTGGAAAAGATCAGAGGGAATAATGCATTTTTGCTCACCCCATTGACGCTGCATTGAGTTCTACTTTTCACAATGGTGAGACAAAATCACCTTCAAATCATTATCATTTTATTGCAATTGTTTTTTTTTTTTTTCAGAGGTCAGTACATTCGTTCCCTCAAACAGAGACTGAAAGTATTTTCCAGATTCATGATGCAAGAACTGTGGCAAGAAATGTGGCTGCATCTGTGACTTTGACTTCATTTCTTATTTTTGCTCTTTTATTTATTTCTTTATTCATAAAGCACCTGAGGCACAGTAAAAGAAAAGAGACAAAGAAAGATTTCAATGAGTTCAGAAGCTCAAGTCGTGTATGCGTGACATCCACTTAAGGAAAATCAAACAAAAAAACAAATTTCAAAAGTAGAAAGCGGCGAGATGCTACAAGCTCTGCAGCTGCAGTGGATACAACAACCGATTGTGTGAGCATCTGGTTAAATGTAACTGTGGTGCTAAGGTTCAACAATATCTTCGCAAGGTTATCACTGCTTTTTGTTGAGCTACTGTAGCAAGAAGCACTTACAGAAACTGTTTCCTAATAGCACGAAAGTGGAGCATAATCGGCGATCTAAGTGCCAAAATGTCACCGAGTTCTTGCTAACACGAGGTCTTCTCAGTCCCTCCATTTCATGACATTTGTTTCTCCGCACACTTTCCTCGATTGAAACAGAATCAGACAGGGTGGTCTGACCCACAAGATATAACATGGGGGAATACAGACTTCTGTTTGTTTTCCAGAGGTCGTTAGCCTTGATTGCTTTACTTCCCATTACTTCTCAAAAGACCCATTTGTCCTGCGTGTACTCAGAGCCTCTCAAATGGTCTCTTATACTAAAAAAATAAAACAACCACGGACAGATCCTAAAAGGTCCATTTCACTCCAAAATCAAAGCCTGTAGTGGAGTTTTTAGATTGTTCACATGTGAATCACCCAGTTTAGGATATTAGGCTGTAGAGATATCTGTCTTCTCCTTCATATAATGGAACTAAATGGCAATATGAAAAAATATATTTAAAAACTGAGCAACTCTTTCCAGAAATAATCATCTGGTTACTGAAAAATAAAAACAAAAAAACAGTTTATGTATGAGCTATTTTTTTTTCTACCAAACTACACCTGCCAGGTGTATCACTCTGCAAAAGGAAGCCTTCATCTACCTGTGACAGTAAATGGTGCTGCCCTCAGCTGAGCTGTAATGTGACGTAGCTGCATTCTTGTTTAGGTTGGAAATTGTAGAAAATAGCCCCTAAAATAATTCCTTCATAAAAGTGCTCACAGCAAGGTTTAATGCTCTCAGTCCAAATCATCTTAACTCTTTCATGTACAGTAGCGGAGCAGCTACTGTTAGGTCAGCGCACACAGAAAGCAGCAATAAATCTGTAATTAAAGCAGGAATGAAGTCCTCAGCACTTCATCTGTCTCCAGTGCTTCAGTCAACATCTTAGCAGAGCCTAACTGCATCTTGTGAGTGACTCAATCTGACTTAGTGGGTTTGTTGTGGGAAGTGAGCCTCTCACAGTGTGTGACAGAATTAGCTGCAACTACAGAGAAGCAAATGCTAGTAGTGGTGAACAGCCACAAAGTGTGTAGACAGACTCAGGCTGCAGTAAGTCTGTTACTGGCTGAGAATAGAGCCACAATAAAGTGGAAAGTGAGATGGACACTTATTCTCCCCAACACTTCTGCAAAGACCTCAGAGGACCAGCACCTTCTGGTCTAAGAGGTGTTAGTGCTAAACACTGAAACAGTGTGCTGCTTTAGCCTGTGAGGACAGTAAGTTTTGACTGGGCATCCCAAAGCTGCTCTATTGGATTGAGATCTGGTGACTGTGAAGGCCATTTGAGAACAATGAACTCATTTTCATATTCAAGAAACCACTTTGCGATCATCTGAGCTTTGGGATATGCTACATTATCCTGCAGGAAGCAACCATCAGAAGATTATAGACTGTGGATGATGATGATGGACATGGCCAGCAAGAATACTCAGGTAGGCTGTGACATTTAAATGATGCCCAGTTGGTACTAAGGGGCCCAAAGTGTGCCAGGAGAATATCTCCCACACCATTACACCACCATCGCCAACCTGAACCGTTGATACGAGGCAGGATGGAACCATACTTTCATGTTGTTTATGCCAAATTCTGACCCTACCATCCAAAACTTGCAGCAGAAACTGGTTGACTGAGTGGCGCTCTCCTGTGGTGTTGACTGTCATTGCGATATTGTATCACTTCCTTTTCCTCTTACAATGCACAGAGGTGTTTCGTCTAGCTTAATCTGCATAGCTCATTTAATTACAAGCTATTAGATAATGACTTATTTCATAGCATAATCTTCACGTGCTTTGTCCAAAGCACAATCTCTGTTGAACCACTTGTAAATTATTTTCGTACAAGACTGTCCTACAATTACTTAACGGTTCAATTTTAAATGTGATCATTCTATGTCTATTAATGGGCTATGTACCACAGGCCTTTAAGATGGCAGTAATTAAATCATTACTTAAAAAACCATCACTTGACCCAGCTGTCTTAGCTAATATTGGTAAGTTACAAATTATCTTATGGTCTCTGACAGTAGACTCATATCTGTGCTTTCCCTGCTAGACCTCAGTGCAGTGTTTGATACTGTTGACCATATGTTATCACAGAGATTAGAGCATGTCGTAAGTAATAAAGGTACTGTGCTGCAGTGGTTTGAATCATACCTAATAGACTCCAATTTTTTTATGTAAACAGGGAGTCTTCTTCACACACTAAGGTTAATTATGGAGTTCCACAGGGTTCTGTGCTAGGACCAATTCTATTTACATTATACAGCCTTCCCGTAGGCAGTGTTATTAGAAGGTATAGCATACATTTTCATTGCTATGCAGATGATACCCAGCTTTATCTATAGGTGAGGCCAAATTACACATCATTTAGTTAAACTGCAGGAAGACCTCGATGACCTCCAATTTCCTGCTTTTAAATTTAGATAAAACTGAGGTTATTGTACTTGGCCCTACAAATCTTAGAAACAGTGTCTAACTAGATGCTTACTGTGGATGGCATTACTTTGGCCTCCAGTAACACTGTGAGTAATCTTGGTTTCATTTTTAACCAGGATATGTCCTTCAATGCACATATTAAATGCACAAAACTTGACATTTTGAACCAAATTTAGACTGATTCTATCCTGACGTACCATTTACATAATCTTTTAGACCTCTAATCAACAGAAAATTGCTTCAAGGTTAAATATGATTTGGTTAACAGTTTAAATTTGGTTGAATTTCATATCACTGTGATAGCCTTAAAAGATGGCTTTTTGCCTTTCGCTTTTTGAAACAAAATTTAGACTGAAAGTTACATCTTCTTCAAGGCCATGACTGGCAGAGCATATTTAGCTCAGTAAACAGTATCAGTGGACATCTGGTGCTTAAGGAGGACATTATTGCTCCATTTTTCAAAGCTATAACTATATGTATATATTTTGCCACTTTGAGCACCACATGAATACCATTTAGTTCCATTATATTCAAGCAAAAGAGAGTTCTACAGCAAACAGTTTCAAACCTGGGAAAGCACTCCAGGCCAGAGAAAAAAATATGCTAATCTGATTTTAAGTTGCAAACCAAACAGACCTTGAATAACATAAAATCAAATAAAAACACATTAAAAAGAAGGATTTTTGTGTGTCTTTTTCTTCTATATGTATTGGAATTAGGACTCACTTTACAGATTAAAGCACCGAGATTAATAAAACAACTTTATCCCTGGAAATAGTGCACCAAAATAAAAGATACTACACTAAAAAAAAAAAAGGAGGATTAGCATTCTGTAAAATTATCTGTATATGTGGCAGCGGAAGCAATGAGGGGTTTTGAGGATTATCTTTCCGCGCTATTCCAAAATTTGATTGAGTGAAACTTTCTGTAATTATGAAATGTGGCTGGAACTACAGCTGAAGGGAGATACAGAATCATGCTGCCTGCGTTTAACTCCACACGATGCCTCATTTGCCTCCGTGTTTTCACTCCGACGTGATGCAAACACCTGCTCAGAAAGGCAGATTGACGGCTTCCGCTGAGTTTGTGAAAGTGTTGTTGTGCTTTTCAGACTCGGCGTGTTAGTGTGTGTTCGAGAGTCTGACCGTGGCAGTGGCCCAGGTACTTGACCTCGATGCGCTCCTGCTTCTGACAGGATGCCTCCTTCACCTGGCAGGGGTTGTCATAGGAACGACCATCAGAGGCGCACACTGGGTTGAAGCTGATGTGGGAACAGTCGATGTTGCAGACACACCTAAAGAAAAAAATATAACTTATATTACAGTGGTAAACCTTCTGATATTTTCTGTATTATCAAGGTTAAAATTTAAATCTAAAATATTAATAAAAATGAGAGGATCTTTATTCTGGAGAGACTGTTTTATGTGTTTGGCTCCAGGAGACAAATTCATTCAGGGATTAAAGGTAAGACAGAAAAAATAGAAGTACATTTGCACTCAGACAGGATGCTGGACCGTGCATAGTAATCCTGTTCAAACTGGGTTTTGGTTCATTCAATCTGACACAATAGCAAATGTATTTAACTTTTGCAAAAAAAAAAAAGAGGCCGCACCGAGGGCTTGACTGACAAATGATGTTCTCTTACAAAGGCAGGAAGCAATTAATAATGAAAGAACTGTAGATAACAAAGCAGTGCTTTTTAATGTTGCAGAGAAAACAGCACACGTGCACACACACACAAAAAAGCACATAAACACAATTCAAGCTGTCAGATGTGAAATTTATTTTAGATAAGACTGAAAATAAGCTAAACAAAAATAATAACTTAAATGCTAACACCATTATAGTTTACACTGAAACAGCATGTGAAGAAAAGTCATTGTAAACGGTGAACAGCTTTTTTATGGTTTTATAACAAGCTAAGATAACATCCTTCAACTAAACTCAGGTTTGCTGAGAAATTCAGAAAATGATTGGTTGCAGAGTCTGAAGCAACCGTCATGTTGGCGTCACAAGGTGCGACCTGCATTTCTTTAAATGGAGTAAATTAGTTAAAATGACTGATCTTTCAAATTTTAAATTGATCAGGTTTGTTTTCTCTACATAATGAATTTGTTACTTTCTTCCACTGAGCTCACGTCCCCGCTGTGTTTTTGTGGCAGACTGAAAAACATCCATTTCTCCGGGAATCAGGAGCTTACTTGAGGCTTTTAGCTCTCGCAAATTAACCAGGCAATTTGCTGGCGCGCCACAATTTTCGATTAAATTTCAGTGTGAGACGCTCTGTGTTTGTGTGTCTGTTTGTGTTCTTCTCCAGGGCTGACATCTGCATAAATGACAGTGAGAGCGAAACACCGTGCGCACCTGCATATTTGTGTGTTTGTGTGTGTATTTTGGCATTAGTGTGACCCTTAAGTCTGTGACAGGCCTGATCAGCAAAAATTACAGCCAGATTGCCTTCCCCAGACAGTTGCTGCTGAGTAGCGCTGAACGCAAGATTCTGTAATTATAAATCTGTCATTATTCTCCTGGCCTTTTCATTTTCCCCTGGTGCCAAGCTCTCGGTAAAGCACAGGCATTCAGCTGTCTTACAGCAGCATTTACATACACGCCCACATGGGCGCCCGCCAACACATAAACAGATGCCCACACACACACACATGCATGCACTCACACACACATATGCAGACACCTTCACAATCAGCCATGATGATTCGTACTGCTGACATTGATGTTGATTGAAATGCCGTGCAGCAGAGTGTGGCAGCGCTCAGCTACTGTTGTAATGATGGATCAGCAAAGTAAGAATGATGTGAAGAAAGGCTTCGTTATGCATCAGAGAGGACGCAGTTATGTTAAGGCTGCCAACATCCAAAATCCCACATGACACTGAAGGTGAGCTGCCACAACTATGAATGACCTGCCACTACTGAGGGCTGCTCAATGAGACTGTAATGCTGTGATCCCAAATGTCGTTTCTCACCAATGACAAAAAAAAGGCTTGTTTTTGCTTTCAATTAGGGGTGCAAAAATAACAGTCTGCATCTATGCATAACAGACAGAGCTGACACAAAGTCATTATGACATTCTGCAAAATTTGATATGGCTGTCAAAAAAAAAAAAAAGAAAAAAAACCCAACATAACAAAAAAATCACCCTCTGTTCACTGCTTTTGCTGATGGTGTGCATGCACCACAACCTTCTCTCGCTGGTTAGCTCGATTTTCATATATAAAAACTAAAAAGAAATGTCACACTGTAGCATGTGCTAAATTGCCTGAAATCCTGACACTGACATCTCCTGCTACAACATGAAGGCTGGCTTTATAAAATATACCAGTGGATCTCCACATGTCATTTAAGCGATAATGTGTGTGAACTGAAAGCAGCTAATGCTATTTTAAAACTCCTCTTGAGTGAAGTCAAATACTGAAGCAGTACATCGTACAGCATGCTAAAGAAGCTAGCATGCAGTTAGCGGTGTATGTGTTTTATTAATAAGTGATGAACTAATGACCTAGTTTAGTTTTTAACTTCTTTTGTTTTTCCATCACACAATGGACTATATACTTAGAGAAGACCAAGAGGAAACCTCTGAGGCGGGAAAATGAAGCAGACGCAGAAATACCAAAAACTGCCTTTTCTCACATGGCAACTTGATTTCATCACGTAGACATGACAACTAACAATTGAAAAGTGTGTGTTTCGTCCTGTCTCCCTCCCCTGACCCCAAACCGGAACCAGCAGATTTCTGCCCCTCCCTGAGCCTGGTTCTGCTGGAGGTTTCTTCCTGTTAAAAGGGAGTTTTTCCTTCCCACTGTCGCCAAGTGATTGCACTGTGGGACATATGATTGTTGGGATTTTCTCTGTATTATTGTAGGGCCATTACCTTACAATATAAAACACATTGAGGTGAGTGTTGCGATTTGGTGCTATATAAATAAAATAAAATAGAATTGAATTGGACGTCTCATGTGTGGTGTTTGGTGTATTTTGGAACATCTTTAATGCAATGAAAAATAACATATGTGTGTTTGATTTTAATAACAGCTGTTGAGTGAGTCTGTGCTCCAGGTTTGGTGAGTGAAAGTATTTTGTTTGACACTATCAGCAGGTATCTGTGTCTATGCATGCACCTTGCTAACCAAGCTTGCTAGCATTATATCTGGAGCCGAGACAGCGACGGCCATAATGCTAAAAACCAAATGGGTGAAATCACAATGTTTGTGACCATCTTTTATACGCAGTCTATAATCAAGACAATTAAGAGTCACGTGCCAATGTATTAAGGTGGATCCAGATTTTACAAACAGGACTCTTGAGTTATCAAGCTCAGATTTTCTGCATAGCGAGTTACCGCCAGAGGCAAGAGAGGAAAAAATAATTTTTGTCATTTGCGTTAACCTTTAAAAATTATACAGCACAGACTTTAATTTTGCAAAAGCTGCCCTAAAGACAAGATTAGGCTTACAATTATAGTGGCTGCATTATCATAAGAAGTATCTAAATGGGAACAGTTTCAGCATGAAAGGAAGCAGCAAGACTAAGAATCAAAGCACAATCTTCACAGCTTCTGAGCCAAAAGGAAGTTTCCACATATCCAGCATTTACAGAACATAGGCTTAACAACATACTCATATACATGCGAACATACACAACGCCAATCTCCGATCATAGGAGAGCTTTCCGAGTGTTGTCCATCCCGAGAGGCCGCAGTTGGTCGGTGGCTGATATCTGGGCTCCATACATTTTTAATGAGGCCTCTCACTTTCTCCACAATAGGCACTATACTGCCAGACTGCAGTGCGTCAACACATCCTTGTGCTAACCCGCAGACAGGCGTGCACAAAAACTCATATACATAAACAAGACAGCTCTCACTTTGTGACAATCCTTGTTTTCCCCATTTCTCTTTCACACACACCAAACCATCCTTCACACATTCTGCTTAGAGATACAGAGGGGTAAAGAAGTGTTAAATGAAAGGTAGCAGAGTGTGTGCAAATGTGTGAACTATACCCGAGCCTGTGCACAAAGTGTGTGAGAGAGTACTTTCCTAGCAGGATGTGTAGTATTGATTAGTTTCTGGCAATTTCCCTCCCATCAAAGCCTCCCCACCTCCAGACTGTCTGCGGGCTCCCAACTGAAAAGGCCACTTTACACACATTTCAACACTTACAGCAGCTGAGGACAACACATCCACTGACTGCCTCATGTTGTGTACAAATCCTTAGCAGCTAACCTCACTGCAACTGAACACAGCATTGATTTTCATAATCCTTAGCCTCAAATTTCACTGTAATCCTTTAAAAAACTGAGCGTGAGAGGCAAATAGACCGAGAGAAGGAGATGTGGAGACAAAGGGAGAAAAAACAGTAATGTTACAGTGCAAAGGAAAAGGGGGAAAAAAAAAGAACAGAAAATATACAATAAAACCCAACAAACACAAACACTAAAAATATATTGCAGTACTCTGGGGCACTAAAGGTCACAAGTCCAGTAATGACTCATGGATTACTAGACAGGCATACTGGGCACAGGCAAACAACTTCTACAGGCGTTGGATCAAAAACAAATTGAAGAGAAAAGATTGTCACAAAGCAGAAGAAGCTATTTACAGACATAAACACATTCATTATCCAGGTGGATGAGATGTGTTATCTTCATGAGATGTACTCGCAGACTGCGCTTGTCAGAGCAGAGCTGGATAACACACCTATTTCCACAGGGGGCAAAACATGCCTGCATGAAAAAAAGCAAAACTACAGATTGATAAATGACAACACTGTTGTGTCACTAAATTGATCTCTGGGCTGTAAGTCACTGTTAACATTTAATGTAAGAAAGGAAATCCGAATGTCCATCAAGAGATGCAAAATGACCACAAAGGGATGCAAAACAACGAAAAATATGAAAAAGACTACAAAAGTTATACAATGCTTATAAAGGGATGTAAAATAACCACAAAAAGGGTCTCCAAAAAGATGGAAGCCAACATCAAAAACACACGATCTACAAAAATACTATAAGTGGAAATAAAACAACCATAAATAGGCTCAAACCCTACACAAAGAGATGCAAAACTATGACAAAGGGACAAATGAACTGTACAAACATCCCTATAAACCACACCTGGACACTGTACAGCCCCCGGGCCACATTTGGCCCTTTGGTTGTCCCTGACAGGCCCAAATAAATATACAAATAACTATACACCATGCAATTTGTCCCACTCCAGCTATCAAACAGTCTTTAATAAACTCTTCATCAGAGAGTGGCTTAGTTTTTTCTTTCTTTCTTGCTTTTTTGATTTCGTGGGAAATCACAGTACAATGCTACACTGCTATTTTTATTATAATTTGTTTTTAAATTTATGTACACGCGTGCAAGCGAATGCAGCTTCACTTTAAATGCTTTGGATCAGACGTTTATGAGAGATGTGAGTTTTCTCAGTACGAAAGCTCACAAAAAAAAGAAGACTGATGCAAAATGTAGAGTTTTTAACAGGGCATGCACTTCTAAGTATTTCTTTACTGAAGTCAGAGGTAAAGCAGTGTGCTTGTGGAAAGCCGATTGCTGTTTTTAAGGATTACAATTTGAATTGCCATCACGAGACTAAACATGCAGAGGAATACAATGAATACAGCTGAATCTTTGCTAGCAAAGCTACAAAAGAAACTAGGACTTTTTACCAAGCTTTACAAATCCAAGGATGGAGCAGTGAAAACCAGCTTTGGGATTTCCCACAAAAAACAGCAACCTATTCTCTTATGGAGAGCTTATCAAAGAGTGTTTGGTGGACTCTGCCCTGAGGAAAAATGAAACATTTGAGAATATGTTTCCACGTAAACCGCAACAAGATGGATCAAGGATATTGCATTAAATCTGGAGTTTTAGAACGTGAGCTATTTTAGACTTTTTCCTTCTTGGCTCTGGACGACAGCTGTGATGTCCACAACACAGCCCAGTTACTCATCTTTGTACGTGGGGTGATGAAAGAGCTGGGGCTGAAATGGGACAAACTGGCAGGTGTTCCAACCGATGGCTAATGTTCAACTTTTATAGTGAATGCAAGATAATATGACCAAACATAACCCAGCACTGAAACCGGTATTTTGTATTAAATTATACATCAGAAAGTGTTGTGTAAGTCAGTGCTAAAAATTAATCACGCGCTTGATGTTATAATTAATATAGTTAACTTTATCAGGGACAAACTGCTTTATCAGTGCAACAAACTGTCTGTGATTCAGACACTTTGTTGCACTTTTGGAGGAGCATGCCTCTGAACATGGTGATATGGTCTACCACACAGCTGTCAGGTGGGTCAGCCTTGGCAAAGTGCTAAAAAAGGTACGAAGAACAACAAGAACATTCCAGAGCTCTCAGATGCAGAATGAAAGGCAGATCTTGCATTTGCTGTTGATGCAACCGTCCTTCCTATTCCACCTCAGACATTGAACCTGACTTTAATGCACCTTTTCGAGCCCAAAACAGACTAGATGTCTTTAATTGAACAAGAAAAAAGAACTGAAACTGGAGATGCAGTAGTTTAACTAGAAGCAAAATAGCAATTTTTATAAAGTCAAAAGTCTTTGAAACTTTGCAAAAACATGCACATTTTGTTTGTTGGGAATGTTGATAAATTAGTGATAAAATGTTGGTGTTTTTACTATGCCTATTTGACATTTTCATTGCCTAATTGTAACATCAACTCTTACCAGTACCACTTTATAAAGAGATGAAACTAATATTGAACAGAATTGAGTTCAGCTTATTGATGCAGCCCTCCACAACACTCCCAGTTTCTCATGTGGCCCCTTCAAAGTATTAATTGCCCATTCTGCTATAAACAGATGTAAATAATCAAAAAAAACCTCCAAGATGAGATGCAAAGCAGTGACAAAGGTATAAACAAAGTCTGTGAAAAGTCAGTAAATTACAATAACTGGATGTAAAATATAGACTCAAAAAGTCTAAAAACAAATAAAAAAAAAAACACAAAAACTCAAAACTTCTACAAAGAAGTGCAACACAACTTCAAAGACATACCATAACACAAAAGGTACACCTACAACAACCTACAAGATCACTATAACTGCAAGTCAAATCACCAAAAACAGACTCAGAAATTCAACTACGAGATGAGACTAAGAGATGACAAGTGACAAAGGGACAAAAAAGCCTACGAAAAGTTACATAAAATACTATAAATAGATGTAAATGATAAAAAAAACAGACTAAAAAACTACAAAGAGATGCAAAATACCTACAGACAAAAGAACTATAAACTGTTACAAAATGTTAACAAAAAAAAAAAAACCCTCAAAACTTCTGCAATGGGATGCAAATCAACTACAAAAGTACTCAAAATATGCACAAAGAGATACACTATAAAAACTATAAAAAGGTCACAGAATTAATACAAAAAGACAAGAAATGACAAAAAAGAAACTTAAAACACTCCAGAGATCCACAAAAGCACTTCAAAGGAATGTGAAACAAATAGAATAATAAAATGAGTACAAAGAAAAGCAACCACAGAGAGATGTGAAATGACCATATCGAAAAGCAGAAGAATGATAAAGAAAAGCAGAGCTCTGGTTTCCGATGCAGGAGGTGTGGTTTGCTCTCCACAGAATGGGTTTCAACGAAGAGATGAGAACTGGCTTTTAAAAACCCCTCTCAGGACCTCTAACCCCAGTGTTCATGCAGCGAGTGTCCCTCGCTATGACCGGCTCACTAGCTGCTCCTCCTCTTCCTTAATTCTATCAACACCGATGGGTGTTACTGATGGGTTTGAAAGCATGGATTTTTTTCAGGGTAATTACAGTTTTGCACCACAAATGGATCTAAATGGGTTTTTTGTGACACTCTATTGATCCCTCATGGGCAAATTTGTCTTTTTTTTGCCTGCTGTCTGCCTCCAGAATACAGATATGGAGTAAGAATACCAAGGCTCGTTGATACAGCAGGAACAAGTGCAATAAAGTTTACCCAAAAGAGGTTCTTGCAAACTACAGAGAAAGACTAAGCACTTTTTCCTTTTCTTTTCTGAATCAATGAAGAGAAGGAGATTGATTTATGAAGACAGATTTATGGCAAATCAATGTTGCCTTTATTGATTCCTGCAGAAAAATTTGTTCCCTGCATTTAACCCATAGTAAGTAAGAGCAGTAGGCAGCCACTATGTGGCAACCACGGACACTTTGCATAAGCGAATGCCTTGATCAAGGGCACTTTTAACCTAGCATGTTTTGGTGAGTCAGAAATGATAACAAAAAAAATCAAACGGACTTCGCTTGGACAGGAAAAGAGCTGAAATAGTTTTTATTTTATCCCCACCAAGCTGTTCAACTAAAGTCAAAGCATCATTTTTAACCACATTATGAAAATAACCCTTCATTATGTGTGTAACAGGCATGTGTGTATTCTTTGACACTGTCAGAATGTATAAAAATAATAATCAGGTTTGAAAACAACACAAACATGAACATGCAAATAGCAAACTGATGAATTCTTTCTCAGCGAGGCAACTGAATGCTGTCATCACCATCAGCGACTGCAAATGTCTTGAGATTTCTTTGCACTTTGAGGAATAAAGCTTTTTTTTTTTTGAAGGTGCTTCTAGAATACGTTTCACCATCTCGTCTCGTTCTGGACCTCTGAATTGCTGCACACATTTCAGATCCTTTTCCATCGGCGTTTCACATAAATTTAGATTTTTGCTGGCTGACTCCGTGGTGGCTGTAACCACAGTTAGAAAAGCAACTGAGCCAATAACAGCTTTTTAGGAAAAATTATAAATGTGGAAGTTGTGTTCCTGTACCAAAGCCAAAAAAAAAAAAAAAAAAAACAGTGACAGGAAAATTGGTACAAAACAAGCACTGATGGGCTGTTTGGGTTGTTGCCAAGTTGAGACCTTGTGCATCAGGGCTGATTGGAACAATTGCTTGTTCTAAGCACATAGTGTCATTGTGCAGCAGGACCAATATTCACAATAACACATAAAAAAAAATGTTTCCTTTTCTCATCAGATTTGCCATTGTGTGAACCAACGACAGTACACAGCGCGCTTGATTGCATAACAACAAATGGCACAGTTGGTCTCTGGCCCCTAAATAATCACCAGTGTGCCACATGCCAAGCTATGGTTGATTGGGGTCTTGTAGCCATGTCTACGAACTAACTTACAGTAAGAATATACAACTCTGTGATCACCTAATCTGACCTGGTGACAACAACAGGAGCAAAAGTACAACATTATGTAATATCGATCGATTTTACCACTCTAGTTAGCTAAAATTTACAATAAAACTTCAGACTTAAAATAAAACCTGAACATAGCCTCCATAATATCCTTTGTTTGTGGACAAGTGACCATTTGCAAGTACTGGAAACCATCTTTTGTTTTTAAGACAGATATTACCATATTTGGTGGACAAAGTAGAGTGCTGTTACCGGCTAACGTTAGCTGGCTTGATTAAGAGAATGCCTAGTTATCCCTTTATCGGGCGAGTGACTATATTTGGTAATTTCCACACACTTTATATATGATCCCAGTACCGCGCCTCTGTCAGGGTAAGAAGCATGTGGTTTTCATTCATTTGATCATAAGTCCTGAACACATAAACTAGAGTTAATAGAGTTAATTTGGTATGACCATTTTTGGACATATGCCCGATGCATCAAATGATAAACAAATGATACTTAGTGTATTTCCTTTACAAATAAGGCAATACAGCTTTGAACATTATTTTTAATGTTGGCAAAGTTTTTTATAACACTGAAAAATAATATAAAAAAATAATAATTTCTCAGAGAAAATTTGAACACATTTCTAGACATTTTAAAGCTATAAATAGTGAAGATGAAATGATTTTTTTGTCAGTTTATGACCTTATACCAGTTGTTTTATTGCTTGTGTGTTAACTTTTAGCAAATGTTTAGATTGTTTATGGCAAGAGGAGGGAGACTGTTGTCATGCTAGCCCACCTTGCCATCGGTGATGATGATGAGAAGGAAGATGATCACGTGGCAGACCCTGACATTGTCCCACCCACCTAAAACCAGGACATTCCAGGCCAAGTGACATGGGACTCTCTGCCAAGAGGAAATGGATGCAGTTTGCAGTTAGTTTGCAACACTGACATCAGCCTCATAAATGTCTGGGTTATGTAGAGGCAGGACTGGAAGGGCCCTTGGTGTGAATGTCCAGTTTCTGAAAGATTTCAGAATCAAGGTGTTCAGGTGTTCAGGGGTGCCAGCAACCAGAGGTCAGCTACATTAGCTCCAGAAGCAGCTCATCTTCATCTGTTGACAGCCTGACCACCAGTGCTGATGCCCTTTAGCCTTTCTGGTGACACCACAGTCACACCCCAAACTGGGCTGTGTGGTTTGAGGCTGTCCCTCTTCCATGCCCCTAAATACTCCAACCACCAGACCTGCAAGTACTGCAGCAGTAAATGCAACATTCTTAGGTCAGATTTTGTTGGCAGGGTCTGCAAGGACCACCTCTGCATGAACAGTGAGCGTAACTACTTCGTTAGGTACCATCAACAAATGGCCTTCTGTTGTATAAAGTTATAATGTGCATGTTGTAATGAATCTGGTGTAATGTTATAAAATACATGCTCCTTTCACCATATACTGCACAGACAAAGGTTGTGTCTGAAATCACCATTTGGGTGAGTGAGTACAGTGCACTCAACTCAGTGCTTTGTGAGAAGTACTGATGGTCACTACCCAAGCACAGACCGTAATGTATCGCCTCGAGGAAAAGGAGGGAGCCATCAAAACATAAACTGGTACAAAGTACTAGCATTCATTAAGACAGGAAAATATGTGCAGTCAGATATGCACATAACACAAAACTGCCTTTAGCTGACGTTCATCTGTTATGTTCAGTTTGTATGATAGCAATTAAAAGCACAGAGAAAATGATCCGAGCAGTGTCCAAAAGTTTCTGTTTCGTTAAATAAAAAGGGAGCAGTAAATGATCAGTGCTTCCTAACACTGAAAGGGGTTTCCACAGTGGATGGATTTGATTTGGCAGAGATACCCTTCCTGATGCTACCCTCCCATTTATCCAGGCCTGGGAATGGCACCAGGGGTACAGTAGCTTGTGACCCCATGAGACTGAGGCTGGGTTTGTGTCTCCTCCCAGTCTTGAATCGGGGGAATCTGCAGTAAAAATGCTAAAAAAAAAGCACCAGCAAATGCATGTCACATGTTCATTAGCAGTGGTTAAATGTAGCAGACAGTTAGCTGCATTCAAACATAACTTTAAACCTTAATACAGTGAGTGTGATTCCCCACAGTTGTCATGAAGCCAGAAATTAAAAGTGTTTATGAAGTATTTTAACATGGGAGTCTGTGAGGAGGTACGAGCTTCTGTAGCCAGCTTTAAGTGGTTATTCAAGGAGCTGCGGTTTTAGAAACTTTGGCGTCACGTTTCAGCCCTGGAGTATAGCACTGGATTAAAACTGGTAACAGGAGGAAATAGTTAATGTAGGTGTGTCCACATATAACAAAGCCTTCAGATCAGCACCACTTAACCTCACTAATTAGCAAGCGCTAATTAACAAGAAATAAACATCAAACTCAATAATCAAGTGACAACAAGATGCCACTTCATTCTGATTATCAGCCCACTTCAAGTCCCGTATATCTGTAAGCACTGCGGCACTTTAAGTAGCAGCAAACAATTTACAGAGGAACATCATTCCTTAATTATTTATATATGCATTACCTGTGTGAAAATAAGAAAAACACATTACACATCACACTACTTTAGCCTCACCTGGTCTTTGATTACTTTCATCTCTCTCCACTCATTGTTTCATCAGCTGACGGTTTGTTTGATTAAACTCAGCTGCCTCCTGATTGGAATAACCTGTCATTTTAATCAAAATGATCTTATAGTATGCCAGTTGTTGGGTGCTGTTTGATGAAAATTACCTGCTGTTGGGTTGCAATTACCTTTCTGATTATTCGCCAGAAACAGTCTTATCAAAACACCTCTGGGGCTTTTGAAAGATTAAAGGGTACTTGTACTTTCTGTTTTTACAAGAAAGGACACTGAAATATTCATATGTCTGTTTATGTCAACTGCTTTTTTTTTAACGAGATGCATTATTGACTTTGGCTGCCTCTCTTTTCTATTGTCTCCCCCCTCCCCCCTGCATTATGTAAAGTATAATTGTCTTTATTTCAGCTTGTGCTAAATATGCTCAAGGCTCTTATTTCTTTAATGTTTTTGGTCATCTGTGCACAAAACATTGACAGTGCACTCTGCTGTTGTGACCTTATGGATTCTCCCTTTGGATATTAAGAAATTGCCAATAAATCAATTTATGTGCTTTAGCGGAAATTAAGGTGCATTTGTGGAAGTGGGAGGCATCGAGAAGAGTGGACTCCAGCTGTTCAGTATTTGCAACAAGACTCAGAATGCATCATGAAGCTGTTCCTTGGCATTACGGTTATTGCACACCCGGGTACATTATCTTTCCATTACATCAAGCAGTTTGATAGAGTCATACTCTCAGGGCACTTCTAATTTCTAGCGGTACATCTGGGATTTCTTATAAGCACTACCTTCCTTTTTGCTGATACCAGCTGACGGTGTTCCACACCAAATCTGTAATGTCGGTTCATTTAAGCCTCATTCATGCTGCACAAAGCACTGATGCTTTTGCTAGAACAGGCGAGCCTCCTTCTAATTGGGTTCTGAACACGCATGTTTTTATGTACCCCTGAGGATGTTTTTAGTGCTGTCTCCTTGCTAATGCGTGTGGGCGAGCCAAAAAAACACATTACTTGTATCCATCTCATCTGCAGTAAATGGTTAAATCTATGACAAACGTTATTTCATCACTGAACTAGTTTTTCTTGTGTAAGTCAAAGTCATTTTTGGCCTGACATTGCCAAGTCCTGTAAGGATAGTAATTGGATTTCCAGAATAAGCGAAAATCTCCTTTCTCTCCCTGCCCTGCTCTAGTAATTGAGGTTAAATGAAATGGTCAGCCATGCACTAAACCTCAGTGGGTGTTCAGCGCTGAGTGTCTGCAGGATAAAGAAGGGCTCTTATTTGAATTCTTTGTGTTCAAACTTGCTAAAATGTTTCAAATAACAAACATAAGAGGTATATTTTGATGAAAATTCAAAAGAGATGAAAATAACGTGATTTATGTGACAAAGCTTTGATAAACTAGAATGTCTGACACAGTAGCTTATCTGACTCACCACCCATTGCCATGGTAATTGTAATGTGTGAAGTTTTTTATTGTCAAAGGTTGCCCATATTGAACAAACTGTGACCATGACCTTGAGACCAATTTGGGTGAGGCACCATTAGGTGATCACTGTATGGAAGTTTGATTAAATTCTGACCAATACTGCAGGAGATATATATGGATTCTTGTAAATAGTGGACTGACAGAGAGATGTCTCATCATGGCATGAGCTCTTTGGTCCTAAAAATGGCAGACACAAGGATTCATTTGATGTGTTTGGGTGTGAAAACTAACCAAACATCCTCTGCGTCCACATCGCACTCTGCCCCAAACTGGCAAATGTCACAGGTGGACGTCTCCTTCAGCCCAGTCTCAGCTGAGCCCTCTCCTCCTAAAAGTGACAGAAAGAAACAGAGGAAAACGTGATGACTGATTCAGCTGCTGCCATTTCTTCTCTCGCTTGTTGTCTAAAAGCCAGCAGGTTCTTTCAGAGTGAGTACAAACCTCTCACAATGTGACCATGAGAAAGCAGACAAGTGCATTTACATTCTGCTATATCCCGTCATAATCCCATCGAAGCTATCTCCTTCATCCATTCACTCTTACCCCCTTCCTCCACCCTTTTCGAGTCCCTCGCCTGACTCTCATCTATCTCTCGCAAATCCCTGCTGATCTCTTCGGAGGCCCTCTTTTATTTCATCTTGCTGATTTTCTCGCACTGAGAGTGCAACGACTCTTTGGCGGCGGTGTAGGTACTGGCGTCAGGCTTATAGTGGCTTAGGGACCCCACCGGTGCATATCACGCCTCATGAGCGGCCGAAAGGGAAAAGAAAGGGAAAAAAAAAAAAGTAATCTGGCCAATCTCAAATTACATTCTCCTACCACAGAGGACTCCTCCAGTCTCCGCACGCTCTTTCGCACTTCTTCTCCTTTCCCCTCGGCCCTCTTCTCCATTAGACAAGCTCTATTTTTAAACTTGCTAGGGCCCATGAGAACAACTTTGGAAAAGAAGACGAAGAGGTGGAACTTGGCATCATTTCCCCATGTCATATCTTTAATCTCCCCAACACACACACACACACATGCACAGACGCCCACGCTGCTGCCACCATGCATTGCTCCCTTGTGTCCCGTCTTTCATTTTCCCTTCAGAAACTTTTGTTATTTCTTGTGATCCCTCGCGACACGCTGGATTGAATTGGAAAGAACTCTGGTAGAAAGGTTTAACCTGATTTTCCACTCTCAGGCTTAAGTTGGGTTTGACTCTTATTTTAAGGTCAAAGTCAGTTAAGTTTGCTTTGTTTGACTGTTATACATATGAAGTGCCTTATCCATAACTCTCAGCTTGAGTTTTCTTGCTGTTGGTCAGATTATCCCAACAGCTTTGTCCGTCCCTTTTGCTTATGTCCAATCCCACGATGCAGCCTACAAGAGTGAAAAGTTATTTTGCTGAGGATGTTAAGCTCCTTTCAAATGTCCTGCCTTTGCTTTTGGTGTTTTTTTTTTTTTTTCCCCTCTTTTGAAGCCGCGTCTGATGCAGGTGTTAGAAAGCAGCCATAGTGGTGAGGCAGAATGTCCTCTGAATGCTGAACATTTGCAGTCATGGGAAAAGACATTCTGAATTCACAGCTTTACCTTCAGGTCGCAGGGCTGGCAAGACTACAAAATGTGAAGCAGTGTAGCCAACATGTTTCACCTGCATGCATGGCATGTTCCTCTGAAGTTCCTCTGAACGCTAACTTTGAAATGCCTTTCTCTAAAATATGATCATCACACACAAAATAAAACAGCACATTGGAATTTAGCCTAATCAACAAATAGTATACTTACTTTACATTAGTTTTAAATACATAAGCTTTGGATACAAGTTTTTTTCAGTTAAAAATGACTTTCAGTTAAATCACAATTTGAAATGATGCCACTGATCTTATGTTTCTCAGCTAATTGAACATAAAGAGGGCATCCATACATCCATCTGTTTTCTTAACTGCTTATCCAATTCAGGATCTCAGCTGTCATAGGGCAAGAGGTCTGTCACAGGAGATATTATTTCCAGCTAGTCATAGATTATACTACAGTAGTTCTACATGATTTATAGTTGAAAATAATAATCCTTATTTATCATATTCTGGGCCTTTGTGCAGCCCCCTCGGTTCACCTTCTATCTGAAACAAGATGTTTCAGCTCTCTAATCTCTGCAGCCTTTCCTCTCATTGGCTGCGCATTGCGAGCAGAAAGTTTGAACAGAAGGTGTGTGAGCCTTCTGTGCTCTCAGCCACAGCGGCGTACCTGTGATAACACCATTAGAAATTTCCACTCTTGCTCCTATAGAATCAGGAGTAGCAGCTTCAGCGTATATGCAAGTAATCTCTGTGTGCCAAAAGCTCTGGCTTCATACTGCTATAAAAGCTCAGATTCATACTTTTTTTTTTTTTTAATATTCTTGCATCTGTACGATAGCTTGATGTATGTGAGAGTAGATATCCTTAATATGGTCATATCATACACACAGCTCTGGCTGTGAGTGCAGAAGCCTCAAACTTTTTGTTGAAGAGGCACAGCCAATCAGAAGAAAGTTGGCTCACAGAGCGCTCTAACAGCTTGTTTCTGACTGAATAAACTGAGGGGCTGCACTACGGCCCAGTATAGGATAAATAGGGATTACTCTGAACTATAAATGCATGTACCAAAGCCAGTCTACTAGAAACCATGAATAATAATTAAAAAAATGCAAATAAAGCTCCCCTTTAAAGTTATAATGTTTAACTGTACAGTACAAATTTCTTGTAAATATATTTATGTGTATTTATCCAGTTCTCATATATAGTGTACATGGAATGGACAAAATATCACACCTGCCTACAAATTGGATTCAATTAAAAGTGCTTTGAGAGCTCAGGAAGAATAAAATATGCTATAAAAATTCCAATCAATTTACCACTTAAAATGTATACCCTATGAGGTACACATTTATCTTCTTTTTTAGCTACTAAATATTGTATTGATTAAACTTTTTATCTTAAAACAAATTTCCTCCGCCTTCTGGTACAAGTCAAGCTTCAAAGACCCAGGATTTTCATTTAGCATGATGTAACTCAATAGAATATTTTCTATAGAGCCTCCTTGCTCCAGTAATTGCCACATTTTTCACATTTTTCTGTGTGTAAGGCAGACCTCATGATGTAAATCTGTGGAATGCATCACTTGGGTTATTATTTCAGACTTTTTCTCCTAATGCAGAGAAATGTATACAATACACGTGCTAATCACAGGCTGAGCACTTTAGTGCAAGTACACACATGTAAAAAAAAAAAAAATCTGCTGAATTCCCCTTTAAAGCCCATTAACAGATGCAAGGATGAAAGAATCCATGTCTGTTAATTCATATACTTCCAAGGACTGCTGTCAGTGTTGTTCTCAAGTGTTCAACAGCGCATAGCAGTTCAATTATATGGACTTGGGTTTTGTCTCACATCAGAGTTTAGTGTATTGTCAGTACTGGGACTCCAGCTGATTGAATTAGCCAGTTGTGACTCTTTGACCACTGACGTGAATGTAATTTCCTTTATTTCCACCTGTCATGTATGTTTTGGTGTGTGAAACACACACACACACACACACACACACACACACACACACACACACACACACACACACACACACACACACACACACACACACACACACAGGCAATCTTCAGTTCTTGTAGTCAACAGAACTAGCCAGCCTCTCCAGCCTCTCTGTACTCTGTCAAATGATCAGCTTCACATAAAGGCTTGTGGGCAGGCAAGCATGTAAGCTCTCCCACGACTCTACTCTCCCACAATTGCACACGCGAGAAGGAGAGGGAGACAGAGAGAGAGAGCCCATGCACGTATCTGTATTGCCTGCTCGTATTTCTTGCATGTGCATGCATTGCACAGATGCCAGTATTATCTCCTTGCCTGCTTCTTTCTGTCCTTTTTCTCCCCTAACATTGCAGCCAAAAACTTCACGCACTTTTCCCCAGATCCCCATTCTGAGTACTGCAGACACAATTACCAAAAGCATCTTGGGACAGGCAGTGTTTTCCACTCTCCAAATCCCTGATAGAGTCTCCTGTAGCACTCACACAACATCTCCCTTGTTTCTGTGTCTGCTAATCCCAGGAATCAGGAGACACGGCTGCGTAATGACTGAAATGATTAGCCCCTCTGCTGCCCCCACAATCACCCCCCACCGGCTCCTACATCACCTAATATTGATCCACGCCTGGACCTCTGTGAGTACAATCCTATAGCCTCACCTTCATCTCTAACAAATCCTGCCTTCCCTTTGTTCCTTTTGTTTTAATCAGTTCAGGCTAAATAAACACATGGAGTATAGATTCTGTGTAAAACTACAGGAAAAAAGGAGAGACGAAGACAGAAAGAAAAGGCAAGGGATATTTAGGATTAAGTTACCAGGCAGAGAAGAAGAGATTAGACCGAAAATTTGAGTTAAAGGGGAGATAAGCAGGATAAGAGATAAAATGACAGAGGAGTCAAAAATGGTGGATCAGTCACAAAGGTGCTGTGAACCTTCATCCGGGGGGGTTAGAGAGTATTCTTAATCCCCTTACTGGTGTGTATGGAGATTAGCCATGCATGCATCCACACAATTTCACATAAAAACACGACAGAACTCATCCCTCCACTGGTGGTGCTAGCTATGCATTCTCCGGGCTGCCGTAGAAAATGGGAAAGGTTTGCTGCAAGGGAGGACACCAGCAACAAGCTTGGAGCTCATTTAACTGCAGCAGCCGGCTGAGTCACTGTGCTGAAAGCAGGCACTGGGCAATTTGTTCAGCTCCTGTAACTTGTGAAATAAAAGCAGGAAAATCCACCGTGCAATGCAAACTGAAACATACAGTATTTGTGATTCTAGGTGAATTGCATTTGAGGTCTAACAGTTAACCGCGATCATTTTTCATGCATGTGACTGTATGAGAATATTATGACAAAAGGAACATTGCACTCCAATCTAATGGTGCCATTTTGGTGCAAATTTGAGCACTGTTTATTCACCCCCGACAGCACATAGGTCAGCTGCGCAGACGTCGATATTAACTACCAACATATACGCCGACTGTGCTTTTCTGTCACTGCACACACATTTTCAAATCTCTAATAATAATTTTCCCCCAGACCGTGCTCATTTTGTTTTTATCTACAAACGCTCATGAACTGGAGTCATAAAGCACCGGGACAACATGTTCTTTACTCATTCCAGTTAAAATATTTTCAATTCAATTCATACCATCCACTGTGAATTTGCATGCGCTTATTTTTGCTGCGTGTCTTTCTGTTGGCTTCATTTGCAGTGAATGATGGCACATCTAGAATTCACTTTGCATTCAGTCGAAACACACCTTGTGAGACAATCTTGTTCAAAGTCCCTATCAGAGAACTAGCATGTGAACTAAATTTAAATGCATTCAATAGAAATGTTGCGATGGAGCTACCTAACAGGTATTCTTTTGTTGTAATGCACACAAAGGCACTGAATAGTAAAGCAAAATATAAGCAGAAGATGGACATTTGTAAAGAGACCATAATGGGTCCTCTGAATAAGCTACAGGCTTTCGTGGCTGAGATAGGACATCCTGATGCTGGGATAATTCGTCTGCCTTTGCTTTATGCCTACTAAAAAAACCCTCACATGACATTGGGGCTAGTATTTGCCAGAAGACTTAGCAGAGACTCAGTGAAAGAGGGTTATGTGGTCTTAAAAATACTCAGCAGTCCAGATTAGGGTGGTAACGGTGGTTCTGAGTGTGATGACTTGAAAACAACCATCTCTGTCTCAGTCTGATTCAGATTTCACGCTCCCCTGATAGAGCTCAAGTCCTTTGGCAAACGAAAATAGAGGACAAATTGCATCGCCCAGATGTGCCAAGCAGATACGGACCTATTGATATTGGCCTAGGGCTGTAACGGCTGCCAAAAGCACCTCTACTAACTATTGACTTGAGTGGGGAGAGTGTTACTTCTGTATTCTTTGTTCTTCTTATTTTCTTTCTTCCTCACTTCCATGCTCTCTCCCTCTATATAACCGAGCTCTTTCCCTACACGAGCATATTCTCTACTGCAGTGTGGTGCAGTTGCATCTTCCTTCATGCAGCTACATTAGTGAAATAAGAAGGAGATTAAGAGAGAACAGAGACGGGGTTGTTCGTTTGAGTGAGCGTACAGAGGGAACAAGAGACCAGCACAGACTTTCGCGTCAGCACAGACACCAACACAAACACAAACACACAAACAAGCACGCACAAAGACACACAAGCTACGCGCCTATCATAGGGATGATGAATGAAGCCCACACACCCCTGGAAAACAGAGCAGGACCACTACGACCTTGGTTGCAAACACACTGGGGAGAGATGGAGCATAGTGGAGAGGGATGAGAGAGAGATGCAGGCTGATGTATCCTACATGTGGCTGCTGAAACACACAGTGCAGACCCCACATTTTGCTATTATTACAGAACGATTCTTCAAAAGGTTTAGACTGAGTTCAGCTCCAACATGTTTACAGCACTTTTTTTCTAACTCCCTATTTTATTCGGTTAAGTTGGGAGGATGTCTTGGCCTTTTACTGTAATATCAAAAGATGATATTGCATAATTTATCATGCAGATTTTCAGGACAGGATTCAGAGCAGAATAATTGGGCTTTCATGTGGTGTCAGAATAATCTGAAAATGAGTTTTCTACTGTGAAAATTGTGATGATGCCTAATCAAGTCAGAAATAATCCCTGGGAAGTCTAAGAAAATTTTGGCACACAGTGAAATATATCAAAGGTTATAATGTTAAGAAACTTTTGATTAGTGGTTCGAATTAATGGTAATATCATGAGCTATTTATCAGCAGTAACCCTTATAACAAGCAAAGCAATTATATACTGGAAACAGCCATCAACATGTTGTACAATCTAAGTATTAAATACCACCCATGTTGTCTGTAGTGTCCATGTTGTTTTGACATTTGGACTTAGAAACACTTGAATATGCTAAAACCTTATGAACAAGTTCTCAAATTGGAAACATTCGAGAAGCATCTGGAACTAAAATAACTCATATAGAGACGTCCTGTACAGTGGGTCAGGCAGTTAGACAAAAACATTGATTATCTGTGACTTTAGTGGTCTGCCTCCTTGAGAAATTCAAATCAGTCAACAATAAGTCGCAAACTGCAGTTGCTCAATAGCAACACAATGCGGTCCTGCAATCCTTCAGTTTTGGTGCCCTGAGCTAGAGTCTAGGGGGAAGCAGATTGATCCAAAAAAATCGTGATGTGACTGATACTTTAGTTGCTTCTGTTTCTTTAAAAAGCAGACACATCTGGGCAAACACCACTCCTCTCACATCATGCATGCACGCTTCACTCCTCGCC
The DNA here is from genome assembly GCF_007364275.1 of Archocentrus centrarchus. Classification (NCBI taxonomy): domain Eukaryota; kingdom Metazoa; phylum Chordata; class Actinopteri; order Cichliformes; family Cichlidae; genus Archocentrus; species Archocentrus centrarchus. The sequence goes on from NC_044366.1 coordinate 6,574,290, forward strand.
CTCGCCTGCTCTGCTGTGTTTTGTTGTCGTGCTGTCACATGACTCGGCGGTGCTGAACAGATAGACTGCAGAAAGCATGATGGCAGAATGAAAGACGGGCATCCTGTGGAGATATTTTATGGCTACAAATGAAAACATAGTGAACTGCAGTGGGTGTAGGAAGGCCATCTGCTACGGTTGCAACACCACCAATTTATACAAATCAATGAAAAACAACAAAAAAAGGGAGGGGATCCCTCAGATTGACCCAAACCTCCAGCACAGAGACAGAGGTTACCGGCAGAGTCCTTTCAGAGAGGCAAAAAATATCCAGGAAGCTCACATAGTGGTCAAAGTAATGTTTCAGTCGTGACTCATATTAGATATTCAGCATTGGTTAATGTGTAATTGATCATCATAGTTGACTGATTACCTACAGATTATATCTGGATATTGAAATAAATGAGATATGCATGAGGTTAGGTTAATTGGTGATTATCAATTGATTGCAGGTGTGAATGTGCGTGTGAATTATTGTCTGTCTCCATGTAATAACCCTGCGACAGACTGGTGACCTGTCCAGTCTGTCTGTGGCTTACTCTGCCTCTTGCCCTATGACTGGCATCACCCCCCACACCCCGTGACCCTGAACTGGAGAAGCAGAGCAAAATAAATGGATGAAAGAAAATGAATTATTTAACATAATAGCCGTTTTGTGGGAAGTCCCTTTTATTTGTATAGCACATTTAAAAGGACAGACGCTGAGCCAAAGTACATTACAGGCACATGCATTTACATTCTAGGTCTCCAAAAAACTGAGTTTCAAAACAGGAAAAACTGTGAATAGTGTATTTTGTAGTCATTTAGTGCTCTTTAAAATGTATTCAGACTTAGTTTACTGATGACACACTGGTCTCTTGTACATAAGCTGCCTTTATAAGTTAAAAGTATTCGTATCGGCAACACCACCCCTGTATTTACTTGGTATTGGATCAATACCAAATTTTGCATCACTACTAGAATAGAGTTGAACACTAATGGATATTATGATTAACTGTAGAGCCTTTGGGACCTGGCATTTGTTAACCAGCGCCAAAAGCAGAACAAAGCATCAGTGTGGGAGCCTCCATTCCTCTCTATCAAATTTATCAGCTAACAAGTTATCCTGGCGCCTATGCTAAGCAAGCTAGCCGTGTGTTACTAATTCTTACCAAAACCAGCACACATTTGAGATTTGTCATCCTGATAATTTCATAGTAAAAGCTATGCACCTCTTCAAAGTGAACATCATAAACTTAATCAAGTTGCAGAGCTGTTGTATTAGACATTGTTAATGTTTTTAGCACCCAATGAATAACTCCTTGTACATATGCGTAGTTGTGTGCCAAAGAACATGCGTACATGCTACAAAATAAACCATGCCAGCAAAGGAAAATTATGCCTATTGGCAGGTGTGACAAATCTAACGGAAGGCTGTTTTCTTCCCGTAAAATGACATGTGATCCATGAAAAGTGATACAGGAAGCAATGAACATGAGCTAAGTAGCTGATAATGGCCTGGGATGATGATACAGAATCTGTCCTACAGTATCACTGTATCAACATCACAGTGCAACCTTACACACAGTTTGAACCCGGCCTCATCTAAGATGTAATCTCTCTGTTGTGTGGGGAGCTCCATTAAAATTAGACCGTGCTGACAATTAAACCATGAAACCCATCAATCAAAATGACATTATCAACAGGGACACTGCCCCAAGTGGCCGATCTGACAGGGCGAGCTGGGCCAGAGTACAGAAGACAGCCAAATAATCCATAAACATAATGGACATCAATATTGAAAAGATGACAGATGAGACTGCCGACAGAGGCCAGGATTCAATTTCTATTCTTTTTTTTGCTGTGGGAGACCATATCACTTTTCACAAAGTCATTTGTCAGCCATAAGGCCAGTGAGGAGAAGCCAAGCTTCTCCAACATGTGAGCCAAGGGCGGTTGTTCCAGTGACGCAAATGACAAAATGAATCAGGCATGGGACAATAATGACTGATATAAATAATGATACCATCAAAGTGTTTGGTGGGCACACTGGCGCAGAAACACAAAAACACACATCATGTGAACTACAGTGACACAACATAAAACCCATCAAGGGATATTTTCAAAGCCTGTGAATGAGCGTATTTATTTGCATTCGAATGATTAAAAGGCAGAAGTCTTTTAAGTCTTTTTGAACTCTTGGAGTCCAATAACTTTACTGAAGGTGTGATCCAAAAAAAAAAAAAGAAAAAAAAAAGCTTTCTATTTATTTAAATGAGAAAGTAGAAAAGAAAATATTTACTTCCAGTCCCAAATGGATCCAGCTGGAGTTCAAGGATCTTTGTTCTCCAGCCTGTTTGAGAAATGGGCTTCTCCTTCAGAAAAGGTCGATAGTTAACATGATTGTTTATCACTGGAAGTAGTCCACCAAAGAAGAAGCAATGCTGCTGGACTGCAGTGAGTTTGCTATGATAAATTTTGCTTGGTGGAGTCTGACCTGATCACACCATAAGTCAGATAATGTCCTCACCAGGATAGATGGATAGATTCTGGCACAATCTTTATTACAATCCAATTATGAATTATTTGTAGTTAAAGAGATGATTAACATGCACAAACCTGACCCAACCCTTTAACAAAAGATGAAAAATGATTTGAGTCATCGTACCCTCACGACCCTGTAAGAGGCGAAACACAAGATATGCTTTATTGTATAGCAGAAAAGTTGCTGGAGTTTTGAATTTTTCATGACTGACTGCAGGTGTCCTGCAAGCAGGAGGTTGTGCCAAGGAGTCCCTCTCGACCTTGATATGACAAACCACAATATTTCAGCTTATCTTTTGTAAGCATGCTCAGCTGAACTTCAGAAGGAAAGAAAAAGAAAAAATATCCAGACTGATCACACTTGGATGTTACCTGAAAGATTTTTAAACATAACAACTTTAACAAGACTAGTATCCTTTAAGTAAGCATAACCAGCTTCACATGGGTATCACGGTATTGGAAAGAAGGAACCCTGAGCCCACACTGCTGATGTTTGTATTATGACTGGATTTGCATTCAGTCTCAATTTCAGAATTGTTACACCCCTAATACTAACAAATGAGGTAGCAGTAATCCCTTGTACCAGCCACTCTGGGAATCATTAAAGGGAAAAATTATGTTCTTCTCCAAATCCATATGTTTTTATTCTTGGACTCTACTAGAATAGCTCTGCATGTTTCATAGTTCCAAATAATCCTCATTTATCTCATACAAGTTCTGACAAAGATTCTGATTCTTTGCAAGACTGCACAAGAAAAGCCTGCTTAAATCTTTCTGTGAATGTTTGTAAAGATCTACAAAGAATTATTCTTGCATACCCAGATCCGCAGCGCTGTGTCACAGTGACATTCCTAACCAAGTGAAAAGTTCAACAAAGAGCAAGTCCTCAAGTTTGCAATAATCTCTTGCTGCTGCATCCTGGGCCAAGGTTAGTGTAACTGGTTGTGAGAAAGACAAACAAACCAGAGCGTTTTGTTCCCCCTCTAACAGAATTACAATGTGTGCAGCCAGATCCTTCTCACAATGCTGTGGAGGTTATGTAAGACTTACCTCCATGAATTTTGTCCATGAATCTGCATGCATCAAATAAACTAGCTAAAACTGAACGTACAATACATATGCAATGACCTCTGTCTCTAAATCCTACAAAAAATAGGCACAGCTTCAGTCAGGTAAAACAAAGGGGATGTTAATGTAACATAATCCATAAACAAGGTTCCCAACTAGGTCAGAGCCGTTATGAATGGATTAAAAATGTGAATTATGGTCCTGAAGCTTCATTGCTCCATGCTTTAAGAGGATTAGATCCTGCATTTTGTTCTCCTCTCTCCCAAATGGCCCAGGACCTACAGTCCCTGCAGTCACCCAGAGCTCAGGAGAAGTGCATTCAGGTCACTAAAAAAGAACTTCAGGAAAAATACCTCCTTATATTTTTGATATATCTTGCGTGTCCTTAAATATATGCAAGTGATTTCACTTTATCCACTTCTTGGAAAAAAAAATCGAAACAAACCAAACACAATACTCTTTAAACAAGATGAATTATGACTTAAATGAAGAAATATTCATTCAAATAAAACAAATGATAATAACATGTTTCTATTTTTTATGAGAGAAACATACCATAAAATTAGGATTCATAAAGTAACATTCAGAACTTGGAAGAGCTTAGCATTATTTCACACTGCAGTGATTCCTCAACAACAGGCTGTGGCATCAGCTTTTGTGCCGTTTCCCTTCCACATTTGCAGCAGTTTACACAGACCTCTTTCTGAGCAGCCGCCTTCCTTTGTCGTGTCCCAGACAAGACTCTGCTTGTAATCTGGAAATATGCTAAACTATCCTAAAGCCAGTCACATTGGGCTTTAAATAAGGCAGGGAGAAGGCACTGTGCACTACTCCTTCCTTAAGAGGACACCCATCTATTTTAAGTTTGTTATCACTAATGCATTATGACAAAGCAACAACCCTGGTCCAAAGCACTTACTGTCTATTAAGCTGAAAAAAATGCATTAAAAAAAAAAAAAAACTCATCCACACAAAATCATTCACGCCTTTGTGTCTGCTTAATTTCAGTTCAGTTTAATTTGATTTAAATGTGGCAGCCCGCACCACCAGGGCAAAAAATGCAAGTAATCACCATTACTTAGCCAATGATTTTCTTTCTTGGTGCATACTTCCCTCCATCACGCCATTGTTTGTCCTCATATACACAGCCCACAAGGATTCTGAATTTCCTAGCCATATCTCACATCAGCATGCTCGTTGGAAATTCAATTAATTTCCCTCTCAGCTTGCACCAGCAGCTAGGCCTCTCTAACCTTGGCATATTTACACTCAAGCCCCTGCACAAGGTGAAGAATATAGAGGAATGAGCTGGCAGCGAGTAACACTCTCTGTCTGTGTCTCTGGCTTTTTCTATCCGACCCTCATGGAAAATTGTGATGCACTCTAGTTTGTTGAGTGGTCCTTCTGCAAAAATATCCTGTCCCATGTGACTTGTTTGGGCCACAAGTAGCCCACCTGGACCTATGCTACACTATGAAGTTTCTATGGATAGGTACCTAGGCACACTTCATCACACTGCGATGGTGTAAAGGTACCTGAATATATGAAGGAAACATTTTAAATGCTGGGTAATTAAATCTTTGCTCATTGCAACACAGACAGAAGTTATCCTGGCTTGACAGGGGGCTACAAAACTGAGAGAAGCAGTCGTAAATATGACAATCAAGCTCAGTGCGTACACATCCACAGCACTGAGAAGTGATCTAATTAGTTATATGAAGTGGAAACACCTGTGGGGTTGAGGCCTCTAAGTGCCTCGACATTACAAAACCCTGTAATGTTTTTTTTTTTTTTTCAACCTGACAAAAACTACAGCTGCTGCATATTTTTCATGTGCAGCTTAAATTAGGTGATCATTTGTCCAAGCACACTTCTTCACATTTTTTCATTTATTTTTTTGTGAAGCTTAATGAGAAATCTTTGTGTGTGTTTGCAGCGACAACGAGGAAACAAACCACCGCCATGGCTCTATTAAACTCACAAACAGGCAGGATACATCTTAAAATGTATCCAAAAACCAAGTATAAAAATCAAAATTTGTGGCTTAATGGGGAGTTATGTGCCTCAGCAGGTGAAGGGATGTTATACAGAGAAAGTAAATTAGTACATTTCTCAACATGTCACGCTGTTCCTTTAAATTCGTTCCCTGGGCAGCATTCAATGATAGCAAAAAAAATGTATCTTTTAACCATTAATGGCTCAGACACACTAGAGTAAAAATAGCACAGCAGCCTCCTTGTGACAAGGAAAACTCAGTGGCTGCCTGATGATTGCAGTGAATTGTTTGGTGTCAGACAGATTACAAGAAGATGTAGCAACCAACTGGTCATCCAGAGGTCACCTGGTGGGAGGCAACCTGTCTCTAAACAGTTGCAGTTTGACTTGGACTGACTGCAATCGATCTCAGACAGAAGGTTTGCCTTCAAATGGCCAACACATTGCACACAGGACTGTGACGTGCCTCTTTGCAATAAGGGACTCAGCTGGTTGAGAAATGGTTGTAATCTGGTTATGTTCCTGTATAAAACCAATGTTGCTGCACACCTATGCAATTTTGCAGTTAGACTGCCATCCTGCAGCAACTGTTATTATGCCACTATTTGTGGAGGAAATTTCTGAATTTCTTCTTCAGAGTTCTGGTTGGACTCTGAATGTGAGTAGTTAATGTGAACTTCTGTTTGATGTAAAGTTGTGCGTATGTAGACGGCAACAGATTTGCAACAGAGGGTGACAGATATGTGATTTTCAGCGATTTATCACATTTTATCACTGTATCACAAACAGATTGCATCTATCTGCCAACTTGACCTCATAGCAGACTGACTGTCTTATTGTTGTTTTGTCGCCATCTTGATGCACCAAAGTTGCTTTGATGATGGCAACTGACTGGTCACAGAACTGGTCCCTATCTTCGAAGTAACCATTTCTAAAGGCAATGAGATTGCAAGTTCAACGCACATGGTTGCAATCAATTTGACCATGCAATGGTCTCCAACAACTATTTACTGTAACATAAACCCTTCCTAATTAAATGAACACAACCCAGTATCATATTTACCCTTACAGAAGTGTACAACAAAGTGTGGTAAGCAAGTTCTATTGAGCCAGAGTCTCTTAAGGTCACAAAGGCAGCTCTCATTTAACATTCATTTAAAATTGCCTGTTCATGCCACATTTATCCTAATTATTTTCCCACAGATAGGCTCTAAAAGTGACTGTGGACAGCTGGTTGAGCCATACCTTAGTAAGAGAAAGCTGTGCAGTACAGTTATTGTGGTGCAAAACTATTTTCTTCACCTTGCCACAGGAATGAACATGCATTTGATCAGTGATGAAGAAAATGCAACTAGTAAATATCTTTTTTTATATGCTCACATGTTTTAAATACTTTTCTCTCTTTTTTAATGTTCTTCATAGGTCTTAATGACCTGTTTCTCCTGACTAAATGGACAGCACTCGGTCCAAGTTGTGCAGAAGAGGAGTCAAATGACATGACAGACACCCCCTTTCATGTGAGTGTGCATATACCCTGAAGCAGAAAGGCTGAGTTGACAAAGAAAGCTGATAACGACGACATATAATACCCATTATTTCTGACTGTGGTTTTAGGTCAAAGAAAACCAGACTTTGTTGAACTTTGTTGTGCACCCCTCAGACCAGTGAACACAAACTGTCCTGCTGTAGGAGCTGTGACTGCATGCTTCTGTCACTTCAGCTAATACTGCTACTGTCATTTTCTGAAGCCAGAACTGCTAAGACACAGGCTGAAAGCTAGACCAAAGGTATCATCCAGCTCCATCTGGAACTTGAGACAAATCCATTCATATTTTAATGCTTACCCATGTCCTGCAATTCAGCTGGCAACACACCAGGCTCCTTCCCTTGCAAGTGGTGAGCCCACATGGCAAACCAACAAGACAGCAGCTGACTAATGACTGTTTCTGTAAGCTAATGCTGCATTTGACCAGCAGTGTAATTATATACTGTGTCATTTGTTGTTGTTATTACTGAGGCCGCGGCAACACAAGCAGCTTTTGTTCGGTTGCTGAGTAGCTGATAATCACAACAGTACATGATATAAATATGCTCAAGCAAAATATCAATATTTGCTAGCTTTCTGTATGGCAGCTGTTAGACATATTTTACTAAGCTCAATGGAGTTTTCTGTTCTTTTAAAATTCCCCAAAAGGATTACCTGATTAATGTTAAAAAAGCAGCAAAATAGCACTTTAAATCAGTCTGTGGCTGAAGACAGAATGACAGGAAAAAGAGAGAGAGAGACAGGATACCACATACAGCATGAGAGACAACATGCGTTTTGTATGAATCTCTGCAGCTATGAGGACCAAAACGTCCTAACAGGGAGCAAAACGAGCAAGGATGAGATTTATGTTTGGACGTAGTTTTTAATCAACCCTCGCAGTTAAGTTTAATATGCGGTTAGCACAAGTCTGAAAACATTTGTGACTAGAGCATTGGGTTCACCTGTGACTGGTAAAGTAGTGCAAAGAAAACGCATCTTTTTATGTCTGCAGCAGAAGTTTCACATACTAGAGTCACTTCTTCAAGACCGCTGGTGGTGGTGCTTATTAAATAAAAGAATGTAAAGTGAATACGCACACATACTAAGGCCACAATGTGGCGAATAAACACATAAATGCTGGTTTTTGCCTCTGTAGGAGTATATTTTCTTTCATTTCAGGATACCACGATGTAACGTAGATGAACTGTTCATGCATACATGACATACTCATGGTCATGGAGGTAAAGGTTTAAGGCACAGAATGAATAGAACCATAGAAATGGATATGAAATGGCATGAATGCAGTATCTGTCAAGGATCAGCTGTGTGGCAGGCAGGAAGGGGACCCCAATGCAGACGAGGTAGGTGGATAAACAGTCTTTATTTGGGTGAATGAAGAATGAAACCACGAATAACGGGAACCACAGAAGGGACACAGCAGGGGAGCAGACAATGACAACAGGCAGCGAAAACACGGGACTTAAATACACAGGATAACGAGGGGAGTGGGAACAGCTGGGAGACACAGGAAACAGTAAACATACTTTTTTTTTTTTTTTTTTTTTAGCCTGTCATGTCTGGTAGATCTTGCAAGCAGAACTGTGATCTGAATGCGTTGTTGTGCCAAACATATTTGCTATTTCAAGATGAGCTCTATAGGTTCTCAATAGGCTCTTCTTGTTGTTGTTTTAACCCTTTATTTTATTTATCTGAGTTATTTTTCCACATACTATGTAACAGCCAGAGCTGACAGGCTGAAGAAGAGGAAAATAAAGAGAAGAAAAAGGGAGAGAGAAAGGGAGCAAAAAAAAAAAAAGGGGAAAGAGCACAAGTCTATTAATCAGATACTTCATCACTTTAACATATAAAAAAATACTATCAATACTTGCAAAAATAAATTTGTGTGTGAAAAACAAAACTAACAAAGCATGTTACGCACACCAACAATTTTGTTGAGTTGTGATTGAGTGGGCGTTTGTGTCTGTGTCATGTTTGTGTCTGTGTCATGGAACGTACTTACCAATGAGGGCAAAGCGCTGCAGCTCCACCCATCAGAAGCCAGAGGCAGGTACGGAAAGCCCCCAGAACCCCAGGCCACCAGCAGCCCACCAAGGGCCAGGAAGACCCCCGGCCACTCAGTCCAAAGACAACCGCACACCTACCCCAGCAGACGGGAGAGGGTGGTCTCAGACGGAGCCCCCCCAGTCGAGGAGCGAGGGCTCCAGGGAACCCAAGGCGATGAGAAGCCAGCCCCCCCCCAGCGGCCAGCCCCCTGCACTGGCCGGCGGCAGGGCTCCCGGGCCCACGGCACCCAAGGACCGCCCGACCCTCCACAGAGCCCCCCCCCACGCCGAAGAAGCCAACGCAGCCCCGCACCGCACCACCAAGGGGGGCAGGCCAGTACCCACGCCAGAACACCCAGCCCCACCCAGGAACCCCGAGGCACCCCCATCCCAGGGGGGTAGGGGGGGGGAGGCAACCAGCAAGGAGCGGCCAGGAGGCAAGGCACAAGGCCCAGACCCAGGTCCAGCCATACATACAAACACACCCAGACACCCGTGTACACATTTATACACAGATACTCATACATGCCCATACATACTTACCCACACACAGATATGCCATACATACACATTCACTCACCCACCCATACTCACGGAGACGGTGACAAATACACAAAGACACACATTCATCCATAGCTACCCACCCTCTGAAGGCGGGGCAAGTGGAAACCACCCCAGGGCCAACAGCGACCCCAGGACGCCACCAGCCCGGTCCCCAAGGAACCACCCGACCCCTACCCCGGGCGAGACGCAAGAAATCGGGGTGTAAGATGACCCATCCACCCCTCCTCCTCCCCAACTTGTAGGTCTATGTGTTAATGTTTGTGAGTGAATGAGGTGTATAGGGTGCAGTTAAAATTGAGGGGACAGTTATGCCACAAGCGCCAACTGTTGGTCGTCAGCGCTTGCCCACACTGCCCCCCCAAAACCCTCCATGTCTAAAGTGCAAATAAAATTTGGAGACAGACAGTGACGAGGATCCGAGTGGGGCCACCTCAGCGGCCCATCTCATCAACCTCTGAGTAACATGCCTGCCCCAAAGGTCCTATGTGTATCAGGGTGTAAGTGTGTATGTGTTGTGAGTTATAATGACTAAAGTGCAATTAAAACGGAGAGGCAAGTGGTGGTGCAGCTCTCCACGTGGCCTCTCCATCCTACATCTGTGAGTGATGTGTATTCTGTGTGTGTGTGTGTGTGTGTTTGTGTATGGGGAGGGGGAGGGGGGGGGGGGGCATATGACCAGGAAAAATCCTGGAAGAAGAGAGCCAGCTAGCCGCTGGCTCAATAGGCACCCCGACCTCCCACACCCCAGCACAGGGCAGGGGGAGGTGAGCCCGGGGCCGCGGTGACAGCATCCCGGAGCACAGCAGCACCCGAGGTTGGCGCCCTCGCCCCCACCGCAGAGGGCGGCCCGCTCCTCCTAGATGCCCATTCACTCAACAATAGACACAAACAGGCGACAGGACATACTGGCCTGGGCATGGAAATGCAGTGCCCAGTCCCCCCCAACCACCCCACCGCGGCCCCATCCCCCACCCCACCCCCCTGCAATGCAGGCACCCCAGGGCCCCAAAAGCGTAGACCGGACATCCCGACGTCAGGCCAACCCACCCCACCCGGCGGCGCGGCCGGGACAGCAGAGGCCCCCCCCGCGCCAGGGGGGGCCCACCGGGAGCCGGCGCGGCCCCAGTGCCGGGGCCCCAGACCCCAGCCCCCAAGCCATACAGGGAAGACCAGCCAACCGACCGAGGGCCGGCACCACCCCCCCAAGCACCCCGCCCACACCCCAGGACCGAAGGCAGCACCATCCAAGCCCCCACCACCATCAACCAGGACAGGCATACAGACATCACCAGAAGGTCGCCCCAGGACCCCAGCCCCAGGAGGCTACCAGCTACCCAGGCCCCCGGAGTCCCCCCCCACCCCCCCACAAAGCACATCAGGAGCAGAGCCCGCAGCCCACCACCCCCACTAAGTAATGGAGCTGAGCAGTGGGAACCAAAGAGAGTCAAATTCCTCCAATTTGTTTTTAGAAGAAGCAGACATTCTCTCTAAACTAACATGATCTACTAATAAATTTCTGTACTGAGTAATACATAGTTTATTTTTTGTCTTCCAGTTCATGAGGATCATCTTCTTAGCGATGCACAAGGCAGTAAGAACTATGTGTGATATATTTAACTCCATAATTAATTCACTGACATCACCTAAGATGCATAGTCTGGGGGAAGTTGGGATATGACAGCTAAACCATGTGGATAGATCTTCACAAATCCTCTGCCAAAATCTCTGAACTGGTACACAAGACCACAGAGCGTGTAGATGATTATCCTCTGAATTGCTTGTACAGTGGGTGCATATGTTTGAGTGTGTAAGGCCCATTTGGAACATCCTTTGTCCAGTGTAGTATGTTCTATGGAGAATCTTATATTGTACAAGTTGTATTTGGGGTCTTTTAGTCATTTTGAAGATATTTAAACATATTTCTGTCCATAAATTTTGATCCAGGTTGACAGAAAGATCACGCTCCCATTTTGTAATTGGGAGGGAAACTGAATCATCAGTTTTTATTAATAATTTATATAATTTTGATAGCAATTTTGGGGTACAGAGGTTAAGAAATTCTGTTACCCAAGTAGGCATTTCTAGATTCAATTGATTAAGGTTAAATCTTCCCTGTAGGACGGACTTAACTTGTTGATATTCCAGAAATCTACCGTTGCCAATTCTATATTTTGATATAAGTTCTTGGAACGTGATAAAATTTCCATCTTGGATAATATGTTCTAAGTTATTTATACCCTTATCACGCCATAACGGAAAATTCAGCATTTTCTTTTTCTGACAAATATCTGGATTGTTCCAAATGGGTGTTAGTTTACAGGGGATGAGTGAAGACTTAGTTATTTTTAAAAATTCCCACCAGGCTGTCAGAGAGGTATTTATACTAAGGACTTTATAGCAGTTATGATGTTTAATACTGGAACTAATGAAAGGTAAATCTGAGATTTTTATTTTTCCACAAAACGCCTGTTCTAGATCCAGCCATGGGTTGTCTAATGAATTGGATTTGATCCACTTTGAAATATACTGCAATCTACTGCTTAAGAAATAGTAATAAAAGTTTGGTAATTCTAGACCTCCACTGTGTTTTGGCTTTTGTAAAGTTTTTAAGCTTATTCTTGACGGTTTGTTTTTCCATAAAAATTTTGAGATGTTTGAATCTAGTGACTTGAACCAAGGAATAGAAGGTTTATTAGGGATCAATGAAAATAGATAATTAATTTTTGGTAAAACCATCATTTTAATGGCAGCAACTCTCCCCATAAGTGATATAGGTAAACTGTTCCAACGTGTGAGATCATCCTCTATTGTTTTTAATAAGGGGATATGATTTAATCGTACCAAGTCTGAGAGCCTGGCGGAAAAATTTATGCCTAAATATCTAATATTTCCTGACTTTAGTGGGGTCCTAGAGGTTCTCTGGAAATTACAATTCAGAGGCAAAACTGTTGATTTACTCCAATTGATAGAGTAATCAGATATAGATGAGAACTTATCTATCAGTGTGATAGTCTTCAAAAGAGAGCCTTGTGAATTCCCAAGGAAAAGTAATACATCATCAGCATAAAGGCTAAGTTTATGGTCCATATTTTCAGTTTGAATCCCTTTAATATTTGCATTTTGACGGATTGCTGCTGCTAGCGGCTCAATGAAAATTACAAAAAGAGAGGGAGAGAGTGGGCAGCCCTGCCTAGTGCCCCTCTGCAGACTGAAACTTTGTGAAATGAGATCATTTGTCCTAACACGCGCATTCGGAGAGCTGTGTAGTGTTCTGATCCAGTTTATAAAGGATGAACCGAATCCAAATTTTTGCAGAACTGCTAGTAAGAATTTCCAATTTACCCGATCAAATGCTTTCTCTGCATCTAAAGACACGATTGTCGTCTCTAATTTGTTAATAGAACAATAGTCTATTATATTTATCAGTCGACGTGTATTATTGGCTGAGTGCCGACCCTTGATAAAGCCTGTTTGATCTGGATGTACAATAAATGGAGTAATACTTTCTAATCTTTTGGCAAGGGCTTTGCAAATTATTTTAAGATCTACATTAATGAGAGAGATTGGCCTGTAGCTGGATGGGAGTGTGGGGTCTTTGCCTGGTTTAAGAAGCAGGCTAATGTTAGCAGAGTTTAAGGTTGGAGATAAGATGTGGTCATTCTGAATCTGAGTTACCATTCTGAAAAAAATGGGAGCTAGCTCAGACCAAAATTCTTTATAAAACTCGGCTGGAAAACCATCTGGGCCTGGGGCTTTATTATTTGGGAGATGCTGTAGGGCTTCACTAAGTTCAGACAATGAAAGAGGTAAATCCAGAGCTGCAGCCTGGCTGTCATTTAGTTTTGGTAGATTTATATTATTAAGAAATTCTTCAATTTCAGTATCAGATGGGTTAATCTGTGGTGAATATAAGGCTTCATAGAAGTCTCTGAAAGAGTTATTTATTTGTTGTGGGTCATGAGTAATAATACCAGTCGAGTCTTTAATAGAAAAAATAGCTGTTTTTCTTTATTCAGTTTTAATTGCTTGGCCAGGAATTTTCCAGATTTATTTCCATGCTCAAAGTTTTCCAAACGCAGCCTCTGCAACATAAATTGTGTCCTTTTATCAATTATTTCATTTAGCTCCAGTTTCAGTTTCCTCAGGCTGATAATTGTATGTTCTTGTGGTGAAGCGGCATAAGCAGTTTCTAAAGATTTAATTTTTGTTCTAATTCTAACACAAGTGCTTTTTCTTTATTTTTCCTATGCGAGCAGTAAGATATTATTTTGCCCCGCATTACTGCCTTTCCTGCTTCCCAAAGAACACATGGTGATATTCCTGGAATATCATTATATTCTAAGTATGCTGACCATTCCTTTTTGAAATAATTAATAAAATCTTCTTCTTTAAGTAATGATGTATTAAATCTCCAGTTCCTGATTGGTGGTGTGACTCTTTTCTGTGTCAGAGACATAGACACCGGTGCATGATCGCTAATAGTGATAGGGTGAATCTGAGTGTCTGTGATATCCATCATTATGGAGCTGCTAACTAAAAAGTAATCTAAGCGGGAATGAGATTTGTGTACTTGTGAGAAATAACTATAATCTCTCAAAGTAGGGTGATGTGAACGCCAAGCATCGCAAAGTCCAAAATCCTTCATGTACTGTTTAAGAATGTCTGCAGACTGCCAGTTCCTCTGACTCGCTGCTGTACTGAGCCTGTCAATATCTGCATTAAGTACCAGGTTGAAGTCTCCTCCTATTACAAGTGTGGTGTCAGAGTGATCTGAGAGTGAAGTGAACAAAGCATGAAAGAAGGAGGGGTCATCAACATTTGGTCCATATATACTAGCAATACATAAATCTGTATTCTGTATAGATAAATTAAGTATTATAAATCTACCTTCAGGGTCTATTGTACTGTTGCTAATGTTAAAGTTTATCTTCTTGTTAATCAATATAGCTACACCTCTTTGTTTGGAGTTATAGCAGGCTGAGTACGTGTGAGGGAACTGTGGAGAGGAAAGAGTGAGCACAGATGTTTTGGACACATGTGTCTCCTGTAGAAAAACAACATCTGCTTTTAAGTCTTTTAACCGATTAAAAATTTTTAGTCTCTTTTCCCTCGAACCAGCCCCGTGCACATTCCATGAGACAAATCTGAGTGTGCTCATATTTAAACTAACTGATGGACTGTTGTGTGCTCACTAAGGATGTGTGTGTGTGTGTACATATGTTCTGTATGTTGGCGTGTGCCCTTTATATTGATGTGTGCGTGTGTATGTGCGCTGTATGTTGGTGTGTGTGCATCTGCGCTGTATGTTAGTGTAGTAAACTGTAGCATTGTAAGTGACGTAAACATATTGCTGAGTGCAGAAAGAAAAAAGACGTGTAAAAAGTGAACTAAGTGACATAAGAATGAAATTAGATGAGGGGAAAACAAAACAGAACAAACAAACAAACAAACGATCACGGTACTATGCTGACTCGTCGGCGTTAATGGTACTACTTAGACAGATTTAGACTATTTAATGGTACTGTTTAGATAGTTGAAAAAAAAAAACTCAGAAAAGAACGTTAATATGGACACAGATCACCTGATCGATCAGCTGAGCCATGGCGTGGTGTTTTTGTCTCGGTAAAGCTGTTCGTTTACATACAGTTTGTCCACGGCGATGACAGCCCGGGAGCCTTCCTGCATAAGCTTCTTCCGGATGGGGAATAGGGCCTTGCGTCGCTCCAGAATCTCCTTTGGAAACTGGTCGTTGACGCTGAAGTCCGTCCCTCTCAGCTCCCGGCCGCGGCTCTTCACCAGCTCTTTTTCTTTGAAGTGTTCGAATTTGGCCACGATCGGTCTGGGTCTGCGTGCTCCGGGTCGCTTCCCTCCCAGGCGGTGGACTCTATGGAAGGCGATGGTCTTCACGGCGTCCTCCGGGAGCTTCAGGTGAGTTTGGATAAATTCCTTCACTGTAGCCTCCGGGTCCTCCTCTGCCTTCTCCGGGATACCTGAAAACACAAGATTTTCTCTCATGCTGCGGGCCTGAAGCTCGATAATCGATTCTTTAATTTTCTTATTTTCTTCTGAGAGCCGGGTCGTTTCCTCGGTGAGGGAATTCACCGACTCTCTGAGGACAGCGTTTTCAGCAGCCAGTGTTTCCACCTGATGCTGGCTGAACTCGACTGACTCCCGCAGGGCCTGAAACTCCTTGTGAAGGATTTCAACCAGGGCCAAGCGGGCGTCAAAGCTGGACAATTTGTTATTAATGGACTCCAGAATGTCCACAATATTGGTGGTGGGTGGCGAAGTTGCCTCTGGGGAATCTTCTGGGCGGCTTCTTTTTGTGGACGGCGTTGCTTTGCTGGTGGAGGGAGTCGGCGTCTTGTCTGTTTTCCCCATGACGACTCGCTCAAAACACCCGTCGATGTACCGCAGCAAACTATCCAGGTCCTCTCCACCGTCCTCCAGATTGTTGAAAATAATTTAAGTTAGGCTAAGAAACTACCTATATTTTTTTAGTTTTAAGCCTGTCTAGTTATAAATTGGCGAGAAAAAAAAAAAAAGGCTAATCACGCAAATGTTTGCTGATAGAGTCACGCCGCCATTAACGATACTGCCGAGATTCACAAAGTCTCGCGTGACTACAGCATAGTCTCCGTCTCCGTGCCCCTCGTGGAAAGCTATCGGATCGGAGCTAAACCTCGTCAGTAAACATACTGACGAGACTAAGGGAAGCAAAACTGAATATGACAGACAGAGACCAAAAGACTATCAAAATAAAACCGGAAGTCAAACAGAGGAACAAGGACGCAGACCAGACACATGGAAACACAAGGAACTAGAAATAACAAACTGAGGACACATACAAAAGATAACAAAACATAATCCGAGCATATAACAGAAAAAGAACATAAAACACTGGGCCACCGGACCAGGACATGACAGTATCATATAAATAGAGATCAATATTTAGTATGAGTTTTTCAGCCCGTGGCTGCCAGTAATGCTCCAGAAGATCTCACTTTAATAAATCTCTTTAGGGCATTTTGGCAATATTAGTGGGTATTTCCAAGCTTTTATTTATAATAGCTGACAGTAAAATAGTATTCTTGACCATACTTAAGCAAAAATGGAGTCCTCCACTACTAAAAGGCCTTGCTGGTATATTAATGTAGTTTTAAAAAATGCTACATTTGACATTATAATGGCATCTGTCCGGGCTACAATTGCATCTAAGAGCTTGTATTTCAAGCAGACAGGCTAATCTGCTAAAACAACCTGCTTAATATAGTGCAGGTTGCATGTGTGCTGCCAAATCAACTCTGACCTTTCAAGGCATGAACTTCACACTAATTCAGGACCTCACAAGGTGTCCTGTTGTATCAGGTATCACAGCTTTAGTGGCAGACTTTTTAAATTCCTGTAAGTTGCAAGGTGATGCCTCCATGGACTTTTTTCACTTGTTTTTCCAATATGCCTTGCAGATGCTTCATTAGACGGATATCTGGAAGGTCACAAGCCAAGGCATCACCTTGAACTCTGTGTCACATAACTTTCCAACCATTCCTGAACAAATGGCAGAGCGCCTCATCCTTCTATCTGTCTCCAGCAAAGTTTTGGTAGGGTACACGTCAACAAAGCATCTACATGAATGCAAGGACATAAGGGTTCCCCATAGGACCATTGCCCAGAATATCACTTTCACATAGTGCATGCTACTGCCATTTTTTCCCCCAAGTAAACAATGCACACACACACACACACACACACACACACACACACACACACACACACACACACACACACACACACACACACACACACACACACACAAAAAACAACTTCATTCATTACTACAGGACATCTTCTTCTATTGCTCCTCTTTTTCATGCCCATTGTAGGCCCATTTTTTTTATTAAGGTTTTCAGCAGTTTGTGCTACAGTAGCTCCTTTGTGAGATCCGGCCACACGGGCAAGCTGTTGCTCCCCATGCGCATCAGTGAGCTTATGATCTTGTTGCTGCTTCCCGCTGAGCCAGTTTTGGAAGGTACAAACAAATGCTGGAACCCCGCAGAAGACCTGCAGTTTTAGAGATCCTTTGACCGGTTCCTCTAGGTATCACAAGTTAGCGAATTTCACTCAGATTGTTGTGCCCATTTTTTTCTGCTTCCAACACATCAGCGTCAAGAAAAGACTGCTGACGTGCAGACTAATATGTCACACCACTCAACAGGTGCTACTGTAACAAGATAATCAGTGTTGTTCACTTCAGCAGTCAGATGTTTTAATGTGGTTGTATATGCTAAAAGCACATTATCATAAACAACTTGTCAGAAAGGAGACAGTTCTTCTGTGGGAATATGCAATTAGGAACCTTTTGTGCTCACGCGGACTTTCAGTGTTAGACAAATGATTCTCAATCTCCATTTTCATTTTGCAACTTACTGCTCTGAGCCACTGAGAAGCACTTGAGGCACTTGTATAACTGAAGAAATTTGCTCAGCGTATCACTGAGAAACAAAAATATGCATTCACCAGGGCTTTCAGAGTGCAGGAAAAGACATCTGTAGTGTCACTTTAGTGGGTAGAGCAACAGCTTTTTGCTCGAGTACTTGGAAAATATTTGCGTGACATGAATGACTAGAGTCCACGGCGCAAACAGCTAATCACATCACCAATAATGCTATTTTGAGGCAGTCATATGACACTCATGTAGCATGACTGATCATCTAACTAAGATCTCAGAAAAACAAACGTGCTACTGTTGTGGTATCACACATCTGAAAGATGAGACAGTGCAGATGGGCATTCCTCTGGAAGCGCTACTGAAAGCTTTTAACCGCCAAATTCTTTTTCAGCTTAAACTTAATCAGCTGCATGAGAAAAATCCACATCGAATTATGATCCAGCTCTACAGATCACTTCTGATTTTTGTTTGAATCTTCAGGCCGTAGTTTTCATGGTCTGCAACTTTACTGCTCTCATTCACTCAGCCGCTCTCCTGGTGAGTCTCATTATATAGCTGTAGATGCCACATTCTCCACACTACCTGTCCAACATCAAACAACAGACAAACCTCAGCCACTGGATTGGACTGGCCTCCCCAGAGCCTGGACATCAACATTATTGAAGCAGTGTGGGATCATCTTGACAGAAAACAGAACAAAAGGCAGCCAACATCCAAAGAAGAGTTTTGACTGTCCTTCAAGAAGCCTGGAGAACTGTTCCTGAAAACTATTTAAAGAAATCACAGGAAAGCTTGCTTAAGAGAGGTCAGGCTGTGTTGAAGAATGAAGGTGATCATATTAAATGTTGACTTTCAAGCTCATTAGACAAACTGTTTTTGCCTTATATACTGTATTTTCATGTATGTTTGCGCATGTTTTAATAAATGGCTGCACCTGTTTCCCATTTTCCTAGCATAATATAAAGAAATGTGGGGTGGCTAAAGACTTTTGCACAGTACTGTGGGTTTGTCATTACATGTTAAAATGTTTTAAAAAAAATAAGTTTAAGAAACAGTTTCAGATGTTTGTGACTTCTTTCTTTCTTTCATGCTTAATAGAATTAGGCTTAATTCATATTGTTTGTTATTTTATGTCGATATAATTAGCATGAAAAACATTTTTTAGCAAACCTGCAAAAAAAATAAAAAAAAAGCACCTTTGAGAACACACCTGCCAGACTCTCACCATCTAGTGACACTTGTCTCCTTGGGCAATGACAGACATTGGTGATTTTGGCATAGTAATGCCCCTTCTGTCCCCATCACCTGCTCGCTCTATTATGCAGCAGTGTCACAAAATCCCAGGAACTGTCAGCCTCCAGCCTGAGAGTTCTCTGTTGCACCAGTGTCATCCTGCTGCCCACTGAGCCCCACCATGCCAGGTCTAATCTCGGCCCCAGCCTGTGAGGCCAATCTCTTGCCTCTGAGAGTTGGATTGGAGCCCTGGACTGCGATGGTGGGTGAGCAGTGGCGGGGTATGATCTTAGGAGCAGGGGAGAAAGAGTTAATGACTAGTCCTATGGGCACAAAACCACCAGAAAGGATTGGCTATGGCTAAAGAGAGAGATGGGGAACAGAGAGAATTGGGAACCAGATCAAGTAAGAAGAGAGGAGCCGGAGGAATGGGAGGATGTTGAGAATATGACTCTATGGCTTATTTTTAACAACACAAATGAGCCTGTTAGCAAACTGTGTCCTGTTTACAAGCATAGCTAGTATAGAGCAACATTAACATTAATTTGTGTCTCGGTACCACCTGAGTTCCTGCTTCATTTAGCTCCAGGTTTGGGTATAAAATAGGCCTGTGAAGATAAACAGCAGTAATAAACAGATCAACAGCCCAATGATTTTATTCAAAGGCAACATGGAGGAGGTCAGGGTGGACGAATGGGTTGAGATACTTTAACACACAGGGCAGCTGTTTTCATTTAGATAAGTTTAAAAAAACAAAACATCACTGCTTAAAATTCACTGCTTAAAATGAAGCATGTATTCATTAGTTTGACCATTTCAATGAAGCCCAAGGACCGTAAAAATGTATTAAGTTTAACTACGATCTTTCCCTTCACCAAATAAATTGTTGACCAAGCTCAGATTTCTCTGGACAACAGTTGGCTTCATAAAGATGTTGATGTAGCTGCGAGTTGTCTGTTGAGCACTTTGTTGACTGCTTTTATAAAGTGTTGCATCCAAATTGACTTTACTTCTCAACTGCAGTGCATGGGGAGTGCTTCGGCTGCCAAACCCCCCTCCAAAAAAAGCCCAATGGGACATACATTCTGCTACTAAAAATCTGCTCTTGGATAGACCGAGCTGTCCATAGCAGTGAAGAGCAGCACTCCTGGAAGGAAAAAATGTGGAAAGGCAATATTCCGAAAGAAAAAAGCTTAGATATCAAAGTGAGTTCAGTCAGACAGCTTACGTTCGAAATGATTAATAACGGCAGAATACAGTTAGAGTCTGGGCTCCAACCTCATCTCTCCCTGCAAATACGTTACATGTACAAACTGATTTTAGAGAAACAGGTTAATTACGGTTAAAAAGGTTGATGGACGCAGTCCTACATGACACAAAACTCTACAACATGTGTTAATTGTCTCGGTGGCCCGACAGCACCTCTGGTACAAATGTCATCAGCAGCTTCCTCGCTGTTTCTTTCTCCTAATTTGTGAAATTGGGGGAGTATCTAATGAGGAAGGTGAGGTTAGCATGACACCATTTGCAGCTTGTGTTGAGAAGCTTGTACTGCATGACGGGAGGCTACAGGTACAAAAAAAAGGACAAAAAAAAGAAAAAGTGAACATAAAAGCTGTCCTGAAAGCAAGCTGATAAACCTGCTAATTGATCTGTTCATTTACCTCCATTTGGCTCAGACAGTGATGTTCCCTTTTATGAGTGATTCAGACTTAACAATCAGTACAATCTTTTGTGTAATTACTGACGACTGGTAACCATGCATTCACAAATATATATTCAAACATTTCCCCCTATTCTGATTTCAAATACAGCCTATACTCGGCCTATGTGACCGATGAGTTCTTCTATAAAGTAGCTTTTTGGGAATGTGTTAAAATCTGTTGACGGGTGTAACATACTGAAAGCTGGCTTCACTTTTAAATAATACACTACTGCGGGTCTACGTTTTACACGTCCTTCAGGAGGAAGTTCAGTAAAGTAGAAGCAGATACACCAGTTGCTCCACAGAGAGAAACCTAAATAGATGTCTTTGAGGATGTGACTCAGAAGCCCACTATTATCTCCACCAGCAAATTACAGCTGAGTACACATACTCAAGAGGATTCTGAAAGGTATTTTGGGAAATATTACATTAAAAAAGCAGAGTTGAAGGAGAAGAGTTAGATGTATACACTTAAATAACTACGCTGTTTATGTTAGTAAGGACACTAGAAAAAGTGTCAGGCTAGTCTTTTTTTTTAATGCCGTGCATCTCATGTGTCAGTAAGAGCACTTTTTAAAATCTATTCCTTTTCTCACAGTGTACTTGCAGCTCTTTTAATCTGAGCGCTTTCCACACTGCTTCAATGAATAAACAAGCCAACTGTCCCTCTGCCAATCTGCCATTACAACAATCAAAATTATCTGTTTCTCTGATGTAAACAAACCACGAGCCACCGTGGGGTTTCCCAATGCACAATGTGTGAGTTTGGCTCCCGAAACACAAAGCCTTTAGCACGCGCACAGTCACCCCCCCCCCCCCCCCCCCCCACTTTAACGCCACGAGGGATTTGCCTGCCCCTCCTGAGATGAGTGCTGAAGCCCACAAATAAACAGCCTTCAGATGTTTACATATGGAGCACAACACTGTCGAAGGCCTCCAGAGAATGAGCGGAAAGCTCATTTGCAGTGTTGATGAGAAGAATCAGAAATGGCTGCGTCGGTTTATGATGACTGATTAAGAGAGGAATATTACAGAGATAAGGGGGAAAAAATACTGTTTATGCAGGATTTTCCATATTTTTATTTATTTATTTTAGTTTTTGATGGCATATGTTGAAGTGTGCTGAATTATAAGTATGCTTTCTAATAGAAACCCCTGACAATCAAGCAGAAATGTCAAATATGGTCAGGTTTCAGCTTCTCCAGTGGTGAGAATTGAGGCTTTTCCTTCTCACATATAACAATAAAGTCTCTCACCTTGTATAACTGTTGTAATAGCAGTGGCTGTCCCCTTTGCACAAACTCAAGAGTGTTGACAGTTGGTGACTCTGCCAAAGTTGCCTCGCTTTTTCTTTTATGGTACTTATTGATAAGGCCCACCCAGGGCAAAAAGGGTTACCTCTCAATCCCAGCTTTTTGTAGGTTCACTTGGCTTCATTAGAACTGGAGCTTCAGCACTGGGGTGGTTTGCAGCCAAGTGTGAAGTGGCCAGGATGAGAGTCAGCAACTCCAAGTCTGAGGCAGTGGTTCTCTGCCAAACAATGGATTGCTCCCACTGGGCTGAGGGAAACTTGCTTTGGGCATTGTAGTGGGTAAAGACAGATCTGTGCCAGGAGGAAGAGATTTAGAAGTGGAATTAAATGCTAACTCTCACCTATGCTGAAGAGCTCTGGGTACCGCTGAAAGAATGAGATTGTGGATGCAAGCTGGGATGAGAGTCAGCACCTCCAAGTGTGGTCCTCTGCCTGAAAACATTCCTAGATGCCACACCATATAAAGAAATTTAAATATTTTAGTCTTATTTGTGACTGATGGAGAGTTGGAGCAAGTGGAGCATAATGTGGACGCTGAGTTTAGTGTGAAGCTTTGGATTTACTGGTCTGTTCCAAACCTAAGCTATGGACATGAACTTGAGGTTGCAGATGCAAGAGGCTGAAATAACGTTCCTCTGTAGTGAGGCTGAGCTCAGCCTTAAGGACAGGATTAGGAGCTTAGAAATGCGTGGAGTAGAACCACTGCACCTTCATGTCTGAACCACTCCCCTTCTGGGCATGCCCAGCTGAGAGGATACTCTTGGGTAGACCTAGAACTCGCTGAAATTGTTATATGGCCTGGGAACACCTCGGGATCTCCGAGGAACTGGAAACCACATTTGGGGAAAAGGATTTCTGGAAACCCTGCTCAGGCTGCTGCCACTGCAACTCAACTTTGGGGAAATAGATGCAAACGGATGGATAGATTTTATTTTTTTCTGCCAATTGGATAACAAAGAATATCCGAATATATTTTGCCGACCAAATTATGAAAGAAAATTCTCGGGAATTATCAGGACTCAAAATCTTTGCTCTCATAAATGGAGCCCTCTGTTATGTCAGTAACTTCATTAATATAATTATGTGTGCTACTATCATGCCTTACTATAATAATGGCTTCTGTAAGCAATAAGATGAAACAAAGACAAACCAACAAATAGCTACAGGGTGTCCAACAGATATTACATCTTGGCAGTGCATAGAAGTCTCATATAAAATGACCTGCTCTGGTTTAGTGCTTAACTGAGCATCAACAGAATAATGAATGCTGCAATTATCTTCAAGCAAATGAGAAAATGTTCTTCTCCTCGCTACAATGACCCTCATGAGGAACCAGTATTGTGACCTCTTTCTTTATTTCCCTTTTCCCTCCTTCCCTTCTTCCTTAATTTGTTCCCATCATTTTCCTGTCTTCCTTTCTTCCTTCTTCCATTCCTTAATTCACTTCCTTCTTTCTTTTATTCAGTCGTCCTTCCTATCCTCCTTTCTTTCCTTTCTTCCATCTGTCTTTCCTTCCTTCCTTTCTTTTCTTTCCATTCTTTCCTTCCCTCTCCCTTTGTCCCTTATTTCTTCCTGTCTTTCCTTTACTCCCTTTTTTGCCTTCCTTCCTTATTTTCTTCTTTCCTTCCCTCTTTGCTTCTTTTATCATTCTTTTTTGTTTCCTTCCATTCTATTTTCTTCTTTTCCTTCCTTCCTTCTTTCTGTCTTTCTTTCTTTCTTTCTACCTGGAATCCAGGCCAACATATCTTCATATCTTTGTGCATCTGTAGCTCAAACTGCTTCTCTTGCATCATCCAGGCTCACACAGTCTCTAATGAGCTGTGTGAGCTTGCTGGTGACAAAGGAAATAATGACAGCTGGTGTGATTACAGAAATCTGGGACTGACCAAACTGTAACTTGTGGAAAATGATCTGCAGTAAGAAAAAAAAAAAAAAAGGAACATCAACTGAGCTGCTAGCCACCAAAAAAAAAAATAAAAAAAATAAATCTCACGTATATCACCATAGTGACTGAAAACCTGTGATGTTAATGGCATAATATTAGCAACAGTCATTAAAAACATGGCAGTATTTTTAAATCCAAGCCTAGAAAGTGGGAAAGTGAAAGTGAAAATTGTGCTTGTACAATTGCAATCAGGCTTACATAAGACAACATGACCTAAAATCCCCAGGGACAGGCCAGACATCCACCCACCCAGGAAAGGTGGGTGGACACTACTGTTGCATGAAGGATTATGAGGCTTCATTTATCTGGGACATTATATCTGTATCCCTGAGTTCAGTTTTTATACCCATGGCAGTTACACTGTAAGAATGCATATATGTGTGTGTGTGTGTGTGTGTGTGTATATTATATATATATATATATATATATATATATATATATATATATATATATATATATATATATATATTTGAATGGCATTCCGCAGAAAATGGAGACACAGTGTGTAATTTGTTGTGTTATCGACTGTGTGTCTTCACATTATGAGAAACTGCTGCACTTTTACAATCTGTTTTTCTCCAGTCAAACATGAAGGTTCACAACTGTTGACTGTTAGCTTACACTCAATCTGACAGAGGCAGTTCTTTCTTCATCCCAAACTCATCACACTGCTCACATTTTTTTCCCTAAAGTGCCCTCCTAAAGTGCCCAGCTGATTCCCCAGTTCCCTCTCCTAATTCCAGTCAAATCCTGTCATTACAGAAAAAAAGCCCAGTCTTGCCATCTCTCCATCCCAATATCTGCTCATCCCTACTTTTCCACAGGCCTTGATTTGGCAATCTTCCTCTCCTGAACCGCTCTCCATCTCAGCCCCGTTCCATTATTTTCAGGATGACAAAAAATATATGACAATAAAATCCCTGATGCCGCTGAGAGCGAGGGCTGGCCCTAAGGTGACCCTGTTACTCTCATCAGCCTCCGTTCCACTTTTCCTTCCACCTTCACTGATAGCTCTGCCACACGGCGGCTGCCACTCTCCGTTTACATTATTCCACCCCTTACACCAGATACCGTCTGAACCTCACCACCGCCCCTTTCCAATTCATCTTATTCAGAACCCCTGTTGTTCACACACATATGCACACACACACACACAGGCAAAGGAAATTTCAATAATAATTTCAGAGTGGTATGATTGGATACGTTCCCATGGAGAGACGAAGGAAAAGCAAACCAGCAGAGGTGAGAGATGGAAAATGGGAGAGGGAGTGAGAGCGAACGTGTGTGGATGAAGGGATCTAACAACTTTGCTTCTATCTCATTTGCAGATCCAATCCCTCTCGGTCTAGATTATAGTGTTATCCCCGTGCCAAAATAAAGGCTTATCAGCCCAGCCTTTCTTGTGTGCTCTGTTTGAACGTACAGTATGCTCCGTGAGACCAGGGAATAGCTCTCTTTCAACATAGGGACTATCTTCATGTACACTGTATTAAAAAAAAAACAAAATAACTTAATGCCACTCCTGTTCATGTGCTGTAGACTGTAAAAAATGGGGGTGTTTGTGGATGCTATCCAAAACCTAATTTAGTTTTACCATCATCGGCTTGAATGAGAAAATTATATTACGTTGATATGGTCATACAAAGAGACTTATCTACAAATTTTTTTTATTGAAACAGCATGCCTTAGCAACAGTGTATCACACACAAATTATTATATTGCAGGTAAAAGTTTTTATTTAGTCAGTTCTAGCCCATTTATTCACTGTGAACCACCAGTCACTAACAATGTGATACAGCACTGCGCTAAATCTGTTTAGTCTTTCAGTTTGTTGTTTATCTCATGTATGGAGCTTTTCTCTGCTCAGTATTTGTAGTCCTGGAATGGCACACATGTTCACATTTACCTCAGCTTTTAAGTAAAACCATTTTTTTTAAAGTGTGTTCACAGAGAGGTCTGTATATGTTCAACAGTCCATTAGGACAGGAGTCTAGTCAACCACAAAAATAAACTGCAAAGTCACACTGAAGGAGTATTTCCTTATTTCTAAGTTATACTGCAATGTCTGTGTGTGTGTGTGTGTGTGTGTGTGTGTGTGTGTGTGTGTGTGTGTGTGTGTGTGTGTGTGTGTGTGTGTGTGTGTGTGTGTGTGTGTGTGTGTGTGTGTGTGTGTAGAGGGGATTGCTCTCTTTGGGTTAGTCAAGTATAGTAACAGAAATGGACTGACATTTATATACTGCTCAAAAAAATTAAAGACATCTTTGAAAACACATCAGATCTCAATAGAAAAAAAGAACATGCTGGATATCTATACTGATATGGACTGAGTAATGTGTTAGGAATGAAATGATGCCACATTGTTTGATGGAAAGACACCCTGGAAATCAAAGTCAAATCAAAAATATGTGGCAGGCTAGTCCATTTTGTCAAAATTTCATCACAGCAACTCAAAATGGTACTCAGTAGTTTGTATGGTCCCCATGTGTATGTATGCATGCCTGACAATGTCCGGGCATGCTCCTAATGAGATGACAGATAGGGGATCCTCCCAGATCTGGACCAGGGGATCACTGAGCTCCTGGACAGTCCGAGGTGCGTCCTCCAGGAACTGCCTGGATACTCTTGTCACATGAGGCTGGGCATTTTCATGCACCTGGAGGAACCCAGGACCACTGCACCAGCATAGGGCCTGACAGTAGGTCCAAGGATATCATTCCATGGCAGTCAGGGTGCAGTTGCCTAGCCTGTGGCCTGTCCCACAATGGATATGCCTCCTCACACCATCACTGACCCATCACCAAACCAGTCATGCTGAAAGAGGCAGCATAATTTTCTCCACGGATTCTCAGACCTTGTCACGTCTGTCTGTGAAAAGCAGAGGGTGCCAGTGGCAGACCTGCTAATTCTGGTATTCTATGGCAAATGCGCTAGAGGATGGTGGACCCTCATGCCACCTCTATGAAGTCTGTTTCTGATTGTTTGTTTGGTCAGGGACATTCAACCAGTGGCCTGCTGGAGGTCATTTTGTAGCTCTGGCAGTGCTCATCCTGTTCTACCTTGCACAAAAGAGCTGATACTGGTCCTGCTGATGGGTACCTTCAGTCAGAAAAGATGTCCGTGGGCACCACCTCTAAAACCGTTCCTGTTTTGAGGGTTGTCTCATTGTTGCCCCTGTAGTGCACCTGTTGTTAACTTCATTAACACCAAAGCAGCAGAAACTGATGAACAACCCCCTCTGCTACTTAAATGAACAGATGAATATCCCAGAAGTTTAATTGACTTGAGTGTTTCTTTTATTTTTTGAGCAGTGTAAAACACTTTTCTAGTTTTACTGATCACTCATACAGCACTCTATTTATACTTTAAGCACTAACTGCTTCACCAGTTACAGTAACTTAACATGGATGTCTTTGGACCGTGGGAGGAAGCCAGAGTACCTGGATGAATCCCACACAACCACATGTAAAACATGCAAATTCAACACATAAAGTCCCCAGCCAGGGTTCAGACCAGAAACAGTGCAAACCACTGTGCCATCTGTACCACCTGTACCAGTCTGTTGTGGTAAAGAGAGAGCTGAGCACAAAGGTTAGGCTGTTGATTTACTGGTGGTTCTACAATCCTACACTCACCTATGGTCAGAAACTGTGAGTAGTGACAGAAAGAAGGAGACCACTGATTCAAACAGCAAAAATTAGGGTCCTATGAAGGGTGTCTGCGATCAACCTTAAAGTTAGGGTGAGGAGCTTAGTGAGTTGGGAGGGGGTCAGAGGTGAGGTGCTGCTCCTCTAAATCACAGAGTTCAGGCACTTAACATATATATATATATATATATATATATATATATATATATATATATATATATATATATATATATATATGAAAAATCTAAATGGTTTTTGATGTGTGCCAATTAGAATCATTATTTTTTGCTTCTGATTGCCAAGATTTGGGAGAACCATTTTTAAATGCCAAAAATCACATTTTCTGATAGGAAACCTGACATTAGTGTTATTTTCAAACAGACGAGATATATTTTTCTCTCCTCTGAATAGGATCCTGCTCTATTATTTTCTTTTTTTCTCTACAGGGGTACGTACGGTAGTGCAGAGGTTAGCACTGTCTCCACACAGCAACAACAAAAAAATCCCAGTATGACTTTCTGGTCAGCTCTGCTCTTTTTGTGTGGATTTTTCATGCTATCCATGTGCCGGCACGGGTTTCCTGTGGTTCCTTTGGCATCCATCACCAACCCAGACACATGTTTGTTAGGTTAATAGGTCATTGTAAATTGTTCATAGATGTTAATGTAAAGGACTGGTGACCTGTCCAGGGTGTACCCTGCCTCTCTGACAACTGGGATAGGCTTCAGCCCCCTGAGACCCTGAATTGGCTAAGTGGAAGAAAATGGATGGGTGGATGAGCCAAGAGTAGCCAAGGTTACAAAAAATGAGTGCCCCTTAATATTGGTGTTCAGTAAGGGTCAGACTTTTCAACAAGGCTGGAAGCCTATCTACCCCTTGGCTTTCACCTGCCTTATTAGGGTGGAACATACTGGTTAGATTGGGTCTGTGTGAGAGTGTGTGCATGTAAGCTGTGCAGCATAGAATGACTGAATAGGACAGATATGCACAAACATACAAGGAAACACACACACACACACACACACACATACACACACACACACGCAGGGGTGGGCTAGCGGTGACAAGCCTTATCGCTACACCACAAAGTGGGAAGATTAGATTACTCACTTCCCTAAACCTCTAACTTGGTTACCATAGCAATAGCAGTGTGACTGGGGCAGCGGCTGGTCACTGTGGAGGCTGCTGAAGCAGGAATGGAGAAACAATCACCAGGGGAACCGCGGGTCAGCCGGCGGCTTTACCTCACCAGCTCGCCGATTCATTTTGTTCTATTCTAGTCTTTTCTAAATGAGGTCATCTTCTGGTCGTGTGCTTCAACATAGGAGAAAAGTGACAACATCAGCAGAGCAGAGATTCTTCTTCGTTAGTCCTAATGGGCTGTGCTGTAGCTACTTTAAGAACCCCTGCATGCATGTTGATAAGATACGTTGCTTCACAATATCTGGAGGGTTGATAAATAGTGAAAAGTGTGAGGTCCCAGCTCGTGCTGCCATTTCTGTGCATTGCTGCATAACGGCTAAGGAAGATCAATTGATATTGAATTCATAATTGCACTGTAGCGGAGCCTCGGACTTAATTCAAATTAATGAAGTGCTTGCAAATCCATAGTGTTGTGGGTTTGATCATTAGATTAATTACCCCAATAAGGCTATTGTATTTCAATTAAGTCAAGTGCAGTGTTTATCTTTTCATTAGTCAACACTCAGAAAATACATTTTACACAAAGAGAGGAGAGAAGGCTTGGCACATGTTCTTATGGAGAAAGAAATAAAAAAAAAACAACGTCCGTATATCAGAATTATTGTATTTTTTTTATTAGTGATTAATTTTTTATTTTTAAATTTTGCTTTGATTGTGCATGTTTCAGTTCAGATTTGAAAGCGCACAGGATCATCTCAGTTTTTGTTTTTATCTTATTTCAATTTGTTTCAGTTTACTGAAATACCACCGGAACAAGTGCTACAAGAATGTGAGCCTAAACAAAGCTCAGGAAATAATTAGAGTGACACACAAAGGAAAGCAGGTAGCTGAAAAAAAAAAGAAAAAGCAGAAGAGACACTTAGAAGAATGCCCCATAAATACTGGTAATTACAGTGCTGACAGCCCTGATGCTCTCTCCCTGCTGTTAAGGACTTATAATGGAGTCATTTTTTACTATTCAAACAGGGGGAAAAAAACAGGCTCTGATAAGTTATGGGACACTGTTTTGACCTTGACAAAGCACTTAATTTAGATAAGAGTTACCCTCGAAACTGCGGTAAAATTAGGTCACTACGATGCCGGTGGCTCACAGAGCACAACAGCGTTTAAATCTTTGACTTACAGACTCGAGGCAGCGGAGTCCAGCTGACTCCAAACCAGTGTTCTCGCAGGTTCTGCTTAGGACTGTTTTCTATCTCTGTGAGAACATTTTTCAAAAATTCAATGTTTAATACTGAATTGAAGAAGCCACAGCGAAGGCATGGAGCTAAAGTACTTCTGGGTCTTGTAAAAAAGACAGTGAATAATTAAAGTCACCAGCTGGCAAAGTAGCATTTTTAAAAAATGAGTTCTCTCTGTAACGATGCGTTATATGACAGTATATGATGGCTGATTTTTCCTCTCCTGCCACTATCAGATATTTTGATTTGGTTTAGAGTAAAAAATATTAACAGTAACTGACAATAATTGAAAACAGTAAAAAATATTTTGAGCTTCTCTGAAACTGATTATCATTCATTGCCTCATATGCTTTGATTTATGACAACATTTAAGAAGTGTTATTCTAGCAAATAATCTCTCGTTTCAAAGTGTTTTCTGTGTATAATGACTGAGGATTTTCTGTGTGCTAAAGTTGGTGTTTTACAGTGACTGGGCTACAGCGATGAAGACCATTTTACAAATATATCACACTGAGAACTGACTCTTTGAAGCTGAGTTTATAATATGAAATAAGTTGTTCTTCTACACTTCCTTAGGTACAGCAGCCACAGACACTGAATGGCGACAGGTTTGCTGCAGCGTGCTGAATAAAACCCACTAAAGCTCAAGTACAGTGGGGGAAATAATTGCTTGATAATAAATAATTCTAATAATTATTTCTCTCAGTGTAGTTTGCAATTAAGCTGCATGACTGGAGCAAGTCACAGACATGGAAGTGTAAAAACAGTTACTGAACATTTCAAACAAGAAGAACCGCATCAAACTGATCTCAGCACCCCCCAAAGAGAGACACCAAATCTGTGCAACAGAATTCACTGCACATTGCAGAGCTTACGTTTGCACTGAGAGCATGCAGTCAAAATGGTCCTGTACAGTTTGCATGTCGGCAGCCGGCATCTGTCATAGCAGTGAGCAATACACATAGAACTTGAGCTGGATGCTGCTCATCATCTCTGCAGGCTGTTTTCATGGCCTACAGATGTGTCAAAGCATTGCTTGTTAGCACACATTAAATTAAAGAGTTTCTAATGAAATAAAGGGGACTTGTGCTTTTTATTATTTCATATATATATATATATTGCATAAGAGAAAAAAACAAAACAGTACTGGATGTTATTATTAAAATGGCCAAAGCTTAGAATAATGTGTCAGAGACATGTACTCCATGCGATCCATTTCTGACTTTTTTTGTACTCTTGGATCTGTGGGATGTCAGTGAGAGGGGACACCCATAATATGGCCATCTCAAGCACACGGCTCTGGCTGTGAGCACAGAAGCCCCGCCCATGTGGTGTCAACACCATTTAATGAGGGGCAGCTCGTGAGCATAAAGGGGGCTTAAGAGCAGAGGGGGCTAAAACGGATTGTTTCAGACAGAAGAAGACCTGATGGACTACACCAAAGTCTAGTATAAGAAAAAAAAAAAAGCATTACAATGACTTGCATGAAAAGCTACTTGAGTGGAGTCCAAAAATAAAAATATCAAGCTGGAAATGAGCGTAATGGGTTAGTTTTGCTGTGAAAGCAGGAAGCAATTTGCTGTTTCTGGTTGCTGCTGAACATTGCTCTCTCCTAACCTTTAAGAAAAGAAAAGTACCATCTTTGTCAATTCCTTGCTGCCACCTCCTGACAATGGGCATGTTTTACTGCACCTGCCCACCAGACACATTTCATCATCCACAAAAAAACCCATTTTGGAATAGGCACCCTCTAAAACTGATCTCAGAATCCACCTCTCTCCCCACCTCCGCCGCTGAAGCTGTCAATACTTCTAACACGTGTTTCGTGATCAGCTCCTGCCTGCACAAACTTTCATGGCAACCATCCCATCCAAATCTTAGATAATAAATCTCAGAGATATTTCTGTGTAGACAAAAGTGGTGGGCTGACATCCATGAATTTTTTTTTTTAATTTTACATCACTTCAACTAATTTTTTTAAGATGTGATATCATGTAAGTGTAGGTTTTATCTCTCTTACAGTTTGGCGTTCTAACAAATGATCATCTGCCAGCACCACTAAATAGCCTGTCTTCTTTAGAAATAAACTTGGATTGTTGAGGTGCCTCGAAAGCTTTCAGGCTTAAGGCTTTGCTCTGTCTTTGCTCTTGCATGATCATGTGAGCGCAATTCAATTTCTCCACTGTGCAATCTGATTTGGACAAATGTCTGATTCTGACTAAAGGGGCCATGTGACTCGACTCATGCCCAAAGGGCATCTCCCTGCACAGTTGACTTGTGTACTTATCAGATAAAAAACACACACACACACACACACACACACACACACACTGACGAGCATGAATGCACCCACTGTTGGTCTGCATTCTACCCACACACACACACACACACACACACACACACACACACACACACACACACACACACACACACACACACATTCACACTTATGCACCCCATTGCCAGTGAAATTGGCAACTTCCTGGCTGACCCGAGCTTTATGTGTGTAGATTTATCATTGGCCATTAAAATATATTTGATTTTCACTGAGATGGCTCTCTACTGCTGACTTCTTACAAGTCCAAGCCGCTTTTTACAACCGCTTGCTTTAACCTTCTCCCCTGCTCATAAAACACCAGCATCTTCCTCCACCTCTGGCACATCCTACCCCCCCCCCCCCCTCCCCCCTCCTCCTTCCCCTCCATCTCTTCTACTGTATCTCTCCATCTATTGTGACCTCTGCTATGATTCTATCTTTATAGGGTGTGTTTGTGTTTCTCCTCCTCTTGTCCTTGCCCTCTTCTTTCCCTTCTTCCTCCTCTACTGCACAAATACCCTCTCCACCCTTGAGCTATTTTTTCTTAATTGTCTCTTTTCCTCCTGAATGATCGATTCGTCAGATTTATCTGACATTCTGAGAGTGAGGACAGTTCTCAGGCTTCTACTTTAAATCGCCCAGGGGTCTCAGAAGGTGAGCATTTATAATGAGCTTTCAAGGGGATATTCAGAGAAAATCTGTCTCACTTAAAAAAAAAAAAATATGTGCACAATGACTCTAAACCTTTCACC
This sequence comes from Archocentrus centrarchus, assembly GCF_007364275.1. Taxonomy (NCBI): domain Eukaryota; kingdom Metazoa; phylum Chordata; class Actinopteri; order Cichliformes; family Cichlidae; genus Archocentrus; species Archocentrus centrarchus. The sequence goes on from NC_044366.1 coordinate 6,607,811, forward strand.
TTTGATCGTCTGATGCTACACTAATCATTCCTGCAGGTCTGACTGTGCTACACTTATATTTTCGTGACACATGAATTTTATAGGAAATTTTTTATTATCTTTTTAAAGCCTGCTGTAGTACTGTGTATGTTACACACTGTGATGAAGTGAAATCTCAGTAAAATTCTCTTGGGTTACTTCTATTTTGAAGGACACAGGAAATATATATAATATTATTTTTCTGTTTTATGATACCTAAGGTTTGCATTAAAAAAAAGAATAAAAGGAAATATATGTAAAATAAGTAAATTATGGACTCTACTGTACCATTAGCTGTGTGTTCTCATCCCAGGGCATTGGATACTGCTCTTTGGTTTAAAGCTGTAGATACTCAGTAGGGTGTCATTTGGCGCTCATACCTTGAGACATCAGCCAGTTAAGTTTCCTCAGCCAGAACAGTGCAGTTTGTGCCCCGTTTGGGGGACTTTGTTTAGCTCCCACTCACTCCTTGGTTTGCTATAGGCATCAAAAACTACTTGGTTAGTTATAAGAAATAATCATGATTTGGGATAAAATGTTCCCCTTTTACTAAATTAAACCGGAATGTTGAAAAATTTGTTAGGGGTAGCCAATGCATATAAATGTGATGTGTCACTGATGGAAAACACCTTGTATACATCTCTTATGCCTGCAACTGCAACAAATCAGCAGGTTTTTACACAATGGGAATGCAAACATTTTGGCTGATCCATGGTCCTGGAAATACACCCTTTTTTATGTAAAGAATAAACAATAATATTGTTAAACTTGTGTTTTTATGAAGAACGTGTTCACATTTTATTGGCATATTTTTGGTAGAAATATTGTAGATGTTACGAAGTATTTGTAAGATGACTGAATCAGGCCCTCCCCTGGTTGGATTTGGGAGACAGACGCCCTCTCTACTTTTAAGATTAGGCTTAAAACTTTCCTTTTTAATCAAGCTTATAGTTAGGGCTGGATCAGGTGACCCTGAAGCCTACCTTAGATATGCTGCACTAGACCTAGCCTGCTGGGGGGTTCCCATGATGATTTTTTTTTCATTCACCTCTTTTCACTCCAATCTACATTTAATCATTAGTTATTATTAATCTCTCTTCCACAGTGTGTATTTTGTCCTGTCTCCCTCCCCTCACCCCCAAATAGTGATGGCAGATGACTGCCCCTCCCTGAGCCTGATCCTGCAGGAGGTTTATTCCTGTTAAAAGGGAGTTTTTCCTTCCCACTGTTGCAAAGTCCTTGCTCATAGCGGGTTGTTTTGATTGTTGGGTTATCTATGTATTATTGTACAGTACAATATAAAGAGGCTTGAGGTGATTTAGTGCCATATAGATAAAATTCAATTGAACTTAAATGATTTTTTTCAGTTATTTTCAGACTAACATAAATAACTTCCTCAAACTAATTTTTTGCATGATGCATTGATTAAAAACTCAGCTCCCTGACCTTTTAATGTTTCCAAGCAGACTCATTTTACCACAAGTAAAATGAATTTTAAATATGCACTTACTGAGTGAGGTAAAAGAAGCCGACAGTCTCCGCACTTAATGGAAGTGTGGTTGTGTAAATGAATAAGTAAAAATCAGAACTCGGAGGATCTGGCTGTTATTTTGCATGCATACACAGGCAGACAATATAATTGTCAAACATTGAATGTCTCTGATGGCATTAAAAGAGAAAATGTTTTTTAAAAATGGATGAACGCCCTGTAGTAGAACTCCAGGCTAACATTAGTAAACAGAGGTGTCAAACAAATGACCTGCAGGCTAGAACCTGGACCACCGAGGGGTCCAATTTGGCTCACGGAAAAGTCTAAAAACTCACACAAGGACAGCATAACTTCTTTGGGATATTTCACTGTGTTTTGCACCAGGAGGTTTTGTGTTGTGTAGGAATGCATTACGCCATCTGAATGGTTGTCTCAACTGTAAATTTAACATGAGCCAGAAGTCTGGATTGCTGTCAGTTTATAGCCTCTTACTGAGAAAGACGTCACCCATTACCCATTCCTGCCGTACCACACAGCAATAAGGTGTTGAAAGCCAAAGAGCTCACAGTCTTTGTAATGACAGCGAGCTGGGTGGCAAAACTGGAACATATTGTTGAAATTGCACGTTTTTTTTTCTTAAGACATCTCATGCTGTTAGTCTGTTTTGCAATTAAATGGTTCATTAAAAGTGAATGTTTTCATAAAGTACTAATTTACAGTCAAACACACTTCCCTATAGTTTATTATGCAGTGGTTTACTGGTCCAACCAACTTGAGCAAATTGGTTCACAAATGGTCCATGAACTAAAATGTTTGACACCTTTAACCTGACTTTTATTACATATAATTTATTAATTATATGTGTGCCACTGTACACAAACACCGGGTTTGGGTGGAACATTTGCTCTATAAATCAGAGAAAACAAACTAACAACCAATAACCAATTCCTTAAAATTCCTGCTGAACTGCAGTGTTTCAGATTTCTTAACATTATAAGACTCCTGTAAAAATTCTTGGTTTTGTTATTGAGCTCTCTTCCGTGCTATTTTAGTCCTTATAAGGCACAGAGAGCACAGAGAGAAACCCTGTGACTGCTTTCTTTTGTTGCAGTTTTTTTATGGTGGTGCCTTGCAATGAAATGCTGAAAAACAGCCTCAGGAAGTGTGATCCTCTATACTACAGAGTGTACAGATATACCAAGCATTCATGGCATTACAAACAAATCCTGACGGTATTGGTCATGCCATTTTTTTTTTTTTTTTTATAATCCCATGTGTGAACATACTATGCAAGTGTAAGCACATCATGTTCAGAGGACATACATAAAAATGCATGTTTCATTTTGTTCCTCCTTCCTGCTGCTTCTCAGGGCTGTTTGTCCTCCTTCTGTCCCTCAGTCTCTACACCACTCTCCTTCTGTTTCCTCTGCTCTGTTATCTATTTTGCGACTTTCCCCGGGCCATTTATTTGTCCACCCCCATCTCCTGTCCCTCTGTCTTTCCTCTCTATCTCTGTCTCTCTCACTTTCTCTCTCTGGTTGACCTAGCACCAGTTTCATTTCCGCTTGTTCATCCGTCTATCTGCTGTCTTTTTGGGGGACACTAATCTCTTTTTCAATCTCTCTCTCTCTCTCATATATGCTTGGGAAAGCTCAATGCATGGGAGTTAATGAAGTAACTGCATGGGTAAACACACAGCTGGATAGAGAGGATGCAGAATGTAAATATATGCATGGGTACAAACATGTTTTGACAGATGAGCCTGACTACTGTCTGTGCTGATGTTAGAGTTGAATCTTGTTAGTCAATTAAGCAACAAATTAGAGTCTTAGCTCAAAGACACGTTATTAATATGATGGGGGTTTATGTGATTAGTTACACAAAAGTTATTCATAAAAAGTCACTCATGGCCATAAGCTCCTCTCAATTTTATTGCAATCCACCCTCACACACTTGTCTGTCTCTCCCCAAGCCCTGCTGTTTATCAGCTGCAGGGTTGTCCATGCCACCGTTACGCCCTTTCATTCAGCTTTGTGAGGACACACAAATGGGGACTTGCCCCGACATCTTCGCAAATCTTACAAAAAAAATAAAAAATTCAGTGCAGTGCATATGCCTTACATTATGGGATATGCACAGGAAAAAGCAGTTATTAATCAGTCTGTGATTAGAAATATGAATTCTGTCATTTCTGGGCTTATTCTAAAAACACTTTCACTTTTTCCAAAACATTTCCTGCTTTTTAGGATATTATGCACATCTATTTCTGACTGAGTTGTGCTTGAAAAGCAGTGACAATCCCTTTTCTGCTGCAGTCTTTCACTACACTATAATGGACCATTTGCAAAGTTTAGTTTTGACAAACAGACAAAAGATAAAACACATGCTGCCAACATCACTTCCTCCATCTGTGGTTGTTGGTAACCGTCAGGTACAGGAAACTAAAGCTGAAAATATGTTTGATTAATGAGGCTAAATCAACTTGATGGCTGCATAATAAAACAACAAACATCCAACAAACTGTTGTTGACTAACCCATACTTTAGTCAACAACAAACTATTTTTGAACTACAGTTCCTTTGAAGTGAACTTCATCTGAGTTTACAGTGTTGGAAGACAGCGGGTACAGAGGAGCATATTAAAAAGCAATGCATGTGGAGTAAGAACAGAGGAGGTGGAGGAGGAAGAGGTGAGTAATCTTACCATCGTCTCCTGATCCTGAGCCAGCATCTGCAAAGGAGAACAAACAGTTATTAACCAGAGGCTCTCACAGCCACAGACATTAGCTGAATAATGTGTGTCTGCATATGTAAGTGTGTGTCTGGACCTATCTGAATATCTGCTTGTGATTGTGTGCTTGTACACAAGAGAGTGTCTGTGTGTGTGTGGGTGTGTTTAAGCAAGATGAGCTTTCTGTGAAGACGGAGCAGAAAGTGATGCCGAGAGACAGATTTACAAAGCAAAACACTGCTGGAAAAAAACAGAGAGGAGGATGATAGTGAGGTGGAGGATGCATTGATGCTTTGAGCACCACGCAGCTCCCCCATTCTATACCGCAACATTGATGAAAACACCTCCAACTGTGGCCCTCTCAATGGTACAACTGTGGGAAGGAGCGCTGTAGCAAATGTGTTTGTGTGTCAGCGAATGCTTCTTCATGGCTTTCCCACTGAATCTGTGTAAAGCCCCTTCAAACACACTGAGCTTACTGAGCTGCTCAACAATACAGCTGTGAAAGAGATACTCATGAGTGCTCAGAAGCTCCGTGTAACTTGAGCTGCCGCACAAAGCGATCTGCTAAAATGCACAGTGCCAGAGACCGGGTGCATGCAGCCCCTCTGAGGACTGCAGTGGGATGAGAGCTCACCCCTGTGAGAGGGTTTTATAAGAAGGGGTGTACGTCATGGGGCAGTTGCAGTCCCAGAACACATGGACTCTAACCATCAAGCTGATACTGATACTTTCATGACACAAGGTTTCAATCAATAAAATAAATTTTTGATGGGATAAAAACCCAATTTGCATTGTCACGATTCTTTGAGGTCATATATATATATATATATATATATATGTCATATTTTGGACAGGCAGCATCAAGTAATGCACTTTGGAAAGTAGCTACAAATGTTGCAGTCCCTCAACCTGTGGAACACACTAATGGATATAAATTGGACTGAAAGAATCCATCATCCTCACAGTTGCCACATTTTTCTACAAATACAAACTACTATCACAACACCATCAGGACCATGAACAATGCTATAAAAAGGTCTGCAATGGCTACAAAATAAACTGAACAGAGATGAATCTTTATTGCAACCAGGTGATGTTGGGACAAATGGTGTATGGGTCTTTCCAAGGTCTACTGTAGCACCAGAAAGTGAAAGAAGTATTACAGTGCAGTGAAATGGACTGAAATAAAAGGGGATTGTGATTAGTGATTTGTTCCCCTGAGGACAGACAAGAGATAGAGCGAGAGAGTGGCCAATAAATATTTCAAACTGATACACTATCAGACACAGCAGGGCTTGTTTAGGTCTCGGGCCCATTGTCTGACCATTTTTGGTAAAACCTCAGAACAATGACTGGAAGAGTAGACAAGCTGAGCACAGAAACTGTTCAAATACAAACGCACACTCAACAGGGTGCTGCAGGTATGAGTCCTAAAACCCAACGGTGAGTTAGCAGTTTTACACTTCCATCCATTCTTTGGTTAGATGCCTAAAATAAACATATTTGTTCATGTTTTCTTCTACATTATGACATAAATGTGAATTTTTAAGCTTTCCATATCCCATAGAAAGCATTTGCTAACATTAGACTACAAAAGTAGTCATGGACTTTCAGCATTATGAAGCCAAACATCCGAGCTTATTCATTTTGACATTATGAGAGTGATACAGCTTGATGTTGGTGTTTAAACTTCTTGCGACTGTCTTTACACGTCAAAAATCCTAAAATTAGTGTCAGTATGTGAAGATTATCTCGCTGAACTAACCTGCAAACATCATAAACTTTTAATTTCCACAAAGCTTATTTTCTGCATTAATCCAAAAGCCCACAGATAAATCCCACTGGCTGACCCACAAGGCCACATTTTTCATGTCTTGGTTTCAGCTCTGAATCTTTAAAAAATCTTGTGAACTGAAAAAAAAAAAAAAAAAAAACTTTTCAGAATATTAAATAAATATTAATAAATCAGCTATGCAGGATTCACAAGGAAGTCAAGAAGGTCAAAAAAAAAGCTTAGCCCATCTGTCATAATTTCACATAAATATGGAAATAAATGAACGGAAGTTTAAGGATTCAGACACACTGAAAACAAGAAGTCACATGTAAAACAAAGAGGAAATATTAAGGTTGGTACACTGATTCTAGGTCAGCAATCAAGTTTAATCACATCAGTGGTGCAAACCAACTCCTTTGTACAAAAAAGTCAGATTTCCTTGAGTTGCATCTCTTCCACTGAAGTAACGCTCAGATAAAACCAGAGAGGCAGTGACTGTTTACCGGGTATAAACATGGCTGTCTTCACATTTCCAGCAGGACACTGCTTACTAAGCAGCACTGAGATAGTGGGACAAAGTGTTAAAATTCAAATTGTTTTTCTCAGCAAAGAAGGGATTTCTCAGCATCAAATCACAACTAGACTGAAGGTTTCTAAGGGAGTCAGTGCATGGCACTCTGAAACGCTTTATGGAAAGCAGATCAGTTGTGTCAAAAAGTGTAAATCAATATATCTGGTTTGTGGAGAGATACTACAGCAATTTTATTATATATATATATATATATATATATATATATATATATATATATATATATATATATATATATATATATATATATATATATATATAAAATGAGACAAAAACTCTAATCAGTAAAAAATTAGGCTGCCGTCCAAGAGGAGTACATCTAAACCGCTTCTCAGGAGAGAACACATCCCAGCACTTCACAATGGATGGCTGGAAAAAGCTCTTTTTACTGATGAATTCAGGTTTAGATAAGTGGTGGTAAACAAATTGGTGTGCTGTATAAATGGACACAAACAAGAGGCAGTGGGAATATTTAAGTCTGACAGTGTTTTGCTACTCTTGAGTTGGACGCCTGCCCTGAACTGATTCCACCTTGACCAAGAAGAAGCAGAACTCCAATGGATTCATGCAGGATAAGCCCAAACACAAATCAAAGCTTCAGAGAAGTACCTGGACACCAAAGAGGCCCAAGTAGTGCTGATTTTCAAAGGCCTTCCTCTGCAGTTACTTCACCTCATCCCTATTAAACATTTATGGAGGGACCTGAAGACATTGTCCAATGATTGTGGGTTAATATGGGTTATCAGGTTCTTCACAAACCTGTGTGCAATCGTGCCAGCTTGAATGGGCTCTTTTCATTAAAGCAAAAGGAGAGGCGGACAAATTTTTTGCTACGATTTTTAGGCATTTTTCAGAGTTTGAATACTTCTCGGATGTATTAAACAAATACAAAATGGAAGTATCTTCACTTGAGATCTCAGATTTTGGACCCTATGATTCATGCCTTTATTAGATCTCAAGAATAAAAAAAGCATTCAGTACAAACTTTTTTGTGTACAAGAAAACTGTACAGGACACCTTTAATGTTGGAAAAAAAAAAAAACTGCCTCTACAAAAACTCCTCTGCCTTTCTCCCTACACAATTTCAGTGACCTTGGAGCATGTGGGACACTAAATGTGCAGTGTTTCATGAAAAGGCTCAGCTTTAAGGATCAGGCGGAAGTCAGAAGGGGTTCATGGGAGATCAATAAAAACCTTTAGTATCTGCACAAGGGCAAAGGTTTGAGGAGAAAAAGACTGACATTAGAAAATAGAACAAAAACAGCCGGGGAGACAAGCACAAGCTTACATTTCTTCCCATTTGTCTGCCAAATGAAGGGTCACAAAGAGGAGATACCACACAATTTTATTTTGTGAGAGGCTCTGGAGGGTGAGGGAGAGAGCAGAGAAGGAGTGCATCAATAGATGATAGAATTTTTTCCTAGTTTTAAAGCAATTGATTGGAAGAGGTGTGAAGCAGAAAGAAGAGGAGAGGAACCTTCTAGGGGAAACTGTTATTAACCTTACAGAGCTGCTGAGTCTGTGCTGGATTACACACAAGCTGTACGCACACACACAGACACACAGACACACACACATCAGCACTTGCACATAAACGCACTTTTCCACCTTCTACTGTAAATGAGTATTGGAAGGTAGACTTAACTAAAAAAGAATCGTCTGCCTTTAATGTGACGGTTTGCCCTGAGATACGCACAACCTGTGACAAAGCAGAAGGTTAGCAGCCCCGCTTTATTTGTAAAAACCTTCCAGTCACTACACTAATTTATATAATATAGTATAATTTCTGTGAAATACTTGCAACAGGGGTGAAGATGAAAGTTTTTTCTTTAAACAGCCAAGCATCATTGTTAAATGATGTTACATACCCTGTTCATCTGTAGCTCGACCTGGTACATCTTTCAGAATAAGCTATTGGCTGTTAGCTTGTGACCGGTGTGATACCTATCAAAGTGGCATGAAGACAAATTTCGGATCATTTATTTATTTTTTTGATAGCTACCGGCTTGTAAAAAGAGCAGCAGATTAAGGAGAGTCATCCTCCTGTTCAAAGAGGCCAAAAACGTCTGCAATTTTCAAGTGATCCAAGTGATCATTCTCCAGCTTCCGGTGATTAAAAACATGGTTATGGTCCCCCGTGATGCCAAAGAGACTCACACGTCTGTCTCTGATGCATGTCCTCACAGACATTTTGAACACTTTGGATATCAGCGCCTCTCATGAGGAAATTTATTGCCTAAACATCCAAGTGCTAAGTCACATTTGGAATATATGTGCAAATTAGATATTTTGGGCCCAGTAATATAGTGTGCATCCTCAAAGTATGCAAGATTTGCTCATCCCTGTGTGCGCCTGACATGCGTGCTCTCTCACAGAGCAGAGGTTTAATTATTGTCGTATCTGCGCTGCTAAAATATCGTGCGCAATCCAGTGTGTTCTTTCTCGGCTGTGCAGACCTGTTCAGCTACGTTTTGGCTCTTTATTTTTGTCTGCTGTGCGCAGCTGGTATTTAATTTTACAGTTATCACAGAATATAACGACATGACTGGAATGTTAATGACAAATTTTAACTAAGTTGTTAAATGAAACACACAGACACACACACACTTCAGCACCCCCAACTTCAAGGTCATTCCCATGGCTCTGTATGCTGAGTTCAGACTCTGATATGAGGACAGTCGTGTTAGGACACACGGCCTGTAGATTAAAATGGGAGGCACTGCAGTTGTTTCTTCTTGCAAAGTGTGTCATAATGGATAAAAAAAGTGATGCTACATCCGAGCTGCCTCAGAATACCCGAACTGAAAGCCTAACATGCTAGAATTTCAGAATATGGACGTAGCAACCATGACATCACCCATTAGTTAGTGAATTTGTGCTGTGAAGCCCCAAGCTAAATGTTTTCTCTGTGCCATTGCAGTTGTTAGCCAATAAGCATGGTGATGACTGAAATAATTATAATAAAAAAGACCTGAAGCCAGCTAATGAGATAATAAATTAATCAGGAAAGTGTTTACTAGGAGCAAAAGGGAGCCAAGGGCCATTGTCTCATAGGCTTCAGTACAACTGGAAGACTTATTGCAGTTGTCCCCTGATGGCCATTAAGGAAAATGCAGATGACACTTCCTTCCCTGATGTGAGGTTGACCAAGAGAAACACAGAGCTCTCCGCCGGCAGGTGACTCTTTCTCTGCTGCTCAGGTGTGTACAATTCCAAACATGACAAAACAAAAGAGGAATGAGTTTAGCAAGATGGAACTGTGAAATGAAGTAGACAGCCAATATCACACACGCCACTGTCATGAAAGCCAGCAAGAGTGACTGATCGGGCAGCAACATGTAGTCTGTTGGCAAGATTTTCAGGACTATAAATGCCTAAAGTGACAAAGTGGCCATGTTGTGTAGTCTAAGAGTTGCACTGGGGCTTGACAGGTGGAACTTGATGTCAGAGTTTTTGTTCTCACATCTTGGGCTGACTGTTATTTTTCTTAATATTTTGTTGTGCCATCATACTAAGATCTATAGAGCTCCCTGAGTCTGAGTGTGGCTGTGAGCTTATACCTTTAAAAGACCTCCAAAGCGCAGACAGTTTGATGAAAAAAGAAAGCCTTCAAGAACCCCAATTTTTCATGCGAGGATGTGCAGGTAACTCTTGTAACTCTTGCTATCAATTGGAAAGCAAATGCACACATCTGACCTGCACGGGACGTGTGCCAGGAAAACGTCTTCGCCATCCAAAAAGAATATTAGAGCAAAACTGCAGTTTGATGATGAATATACAGGGAAAAACCCAGGGGTCTTATTTCTGAAATGGTGCACAGGATCCATACTAAAGGCGTACATGCACACGCTGAAAATAATGTGCATCAAAAGATAATCAGATTTATAAAACGTGTGTGTGTGCACGCCTCCAGGCAATCTTCCGATTATAAATCACAGTCCACACATAGTCACCTCTGCCAGCGCATCAATCATGCAGCATTACGCATGAGTGTCACAGAAATATTTATACGTTCGTAGCAACTAAACCGATTGATTTACAACTTTCCAGAATGATTGCAACACTCAGTGGTATCAGCCCACCCTGGGAGGTGAGGAAGTATGATATGTGAACTTTAGTTATTTGTTAATTTGAGTTTTGTTATTGTGAACTTGGCCTGCATTATGAAGACATGGAGTGTATTCATGCTGCTGTCAGAGCTGTCAGCGGTTTTGTTCCCAGACTTTACTATTTTACACAATCCATATGTGCAGGTGGTGGAGATTCCTTCCAAGAAGAAGAAGTACAGCCCCCCCGCCCTGACAGAGCTGCTTCAAGTTAAAATGTCATTGCTGCTCTGTAGCTCATCTGGGCTTCTCGCCTTCACGGATGGCAGCAAGCTGAAAGATCTGCAGCGATCAATGAGATATTAGATTATCGTTAATTAATGTAATTGCTTTAAATTAAGATAGCCTTCTTAAATAACTAGAAATGACAGTGTTTTTGTATATAGACTGTACTGTGCATGTGAGATTATGCTGACACCATTGGACTGATTCTAATGTCTACTGATAGCCCAGAGAGAGCTCTTTAAATCATCTGCCAAACATATGGCTCCTGTCATCTGTCAGTGCTCAGGCACTGCAGTTGCACGAAACGGTGATTAAACATGCCATCGACATTTTAACAATGTGTCAGTTAAATGCTCTCTCACCTTTCCATTTAATGACTTCCTGAAACTTATGCGCTTCACTCCATGAATCGAGTTGGAAAATACCATGTTTCTGCTTGCCTTAGCTCGACTCTCTCCTTTGGGGAAAATAGACTGCTGGGTTTGTTTCGCTTTGCTAAGCTAATGCTTAACTGCTTCTCACTGCACTGGGCTAGCACCTGATGTGATAGGAAAGTGGTGCCATCCTGTTCTAATCAGCTTTCTCTGGCTTTGTTGTCCTGAGAGCTCTTCCTTCTATCGACTTTTAGATCAGGACTTCCTTATTTGTCAGTGACACAAAGGTAATAGAGTCCAGAATAGTTTGTAAATTAGCTTTTTCTTCTCATGAATGTTACACTGTAAAAGTCAATAAACTAAACACTAAAATAACCACACTTGTAAAATGTCACAACCTGTGGTGAAATATTGTGGCTAAAATATGACTAACATAAAGAACTTCCTTTCTATCCAAACTCTGTCCTTCTGACAGTAAAATAAACATATCCCACTTTTTTTCCTTATTCACACTGTGCCTTCTTTTCTATAGCAACCATTAAGTGGTACTTTTTCTTTTTTGTGATGAAAAATAGAAAGCAATGCTACTGTACCCAATCGTGTTTGTGTATGCCTCGGTGTCCTCACAGCATGAAACTGGCACCTCAGCAGGTCTCCTGTTTACTGTTTGGAATGACAGCAGACTCAAACGTCTGGCCTTTTGGCCTCGGCAGCATCAAAGCGGTTAAGTGCAAGGGGAGCACGGATGTCTCTCGTGTATACTAAGCACAAGAAGAAAACTGGTAATGTAACAAGATGTGTCAGTCAGATGGATATATACTGTGGTTTTCATATTTATCTTTTCATCAGTGTCATCAGCAGACAGGGGATAAATTGGGATTTGTGATTTGTCGGGAGTGCTGGGTTCAGGCTTAGTACTGTATGGGTGAGCAAGAGCAAGTCATTTATAATTACAAAGGAAGGGTCTTCTCCCTAGGGAGTGCAATATTTGGCCACCATGTTTCCACAGAGGGTCTGAACAGAAAAACACTAGATTTAGAGAGTGTGTTTTATTTATTTTTTTTACATTGAAGTGATGGCATCTGTTCAACAATGTTGGAAAGAGAGGGTTGAATTAGCTGGTTACAATCTATCTATGATGAATAAATGCCAGAAAATCCCCTAAAATGTACCAGGGAATGCAAACAATCAATCATGTACAAAGTCTCTTTCTGAATCCAATGCAGTGCCTAATAATCACAGCTACAGCTTTACACTATTGAAAACGAAAAATCTGGCAGCTGCTGGGCGAAGGTGTAAATATGTTTCTTAGATAATTCCAACCAGTTATGAAACATCCAGAATATAATCAGCCTTCTCATTTTTAAAATGAAATAATTATTCTAAACCATCAGTCCAAGGAGATCATTTGGATTCTGAATAGAAAGTGCAACAATGATATCCCACTCAGTTCAACTGTGCAGTTTAGCTCCTTTCAGCTCAGAGTTTCTTCTGATAACTCTCAGCTATAATGTTCTTGCTCAGTCTCGCCAGTTTCCTTATTATCGTTTCAGGTTGTTTTCAGTTGTGAAGCTTAGATATGCCTATTGTTCACTTTGAAGACAGCACATAGACAAAGCCAGTGACTAGCTGATTAACACAGCTGCAGCTAGAGAGTCAGATATACGACTTTGGATTTACTGGAGTCCAAAACACAACTTAAAGGAAAGTGTGAATGTGTACACTTGGATACCATGGCAGAGCCACATTTCTGAGACCATATACGATGAACTTGTGATCTCATTGCCTTTGAAAACAGTGACCAGGTCTGTGGGAACTTGCAGTTGGTTGTTGTCTTAAAGTAAAAAAAACTTTGGTGTGTCAAAATGGCAATAAAATGATGTCAGTCTGCTATTAGTTTGTGACTGAATGGGGTCAAGTTGGCAATATGTACAATCTGTTTGTCATAAATCAACAAAAATTGTAACTCTGTTTCAAATTCACATCAAACAGAAATTCACATTAATGACTTCCATTCATAGTCCAGCCAGAATGTTACAGATTTGAAACAAAAACTTCCTCCACAAGTACTGATGGAGTTGCTGCAAGATGGTGAGCAAGCAACCTTGCTTTGTATGGGAACATAAACAGAACACGGCAAGTTGGCAACCAGCTGAGTTGAATCCTCTACTGCAAAGAGACACATTGCCGGTGAGTTGTGCTTATTGGTGGAGACTAGCTTAGATTTCTGTCTGAGAGCGACTGCAGTAAGTCTGAACTGGACTGCGATTGTTTGGAGACAGGTTGCCTCCCACCAGGGGACCCGTGCACTCATCTTGCAATTGAAAGCGGTTGCCTTATAGGTTAAGGCTGTTGCACGCTTAATCTCTGGGTAACCAGTTGGTTACTGCAACTTTCATGCAATTAGTCTTGCATGAAATTACCGTTCAACCACTGATGGCAAGGAAGTCGCCATCCCCTTCTCTGTCTAGTGTGACTGAGCCATCAGAGTTCGCTCCATCTGCTAAAGAAAAGCTTGTGATATGACAAAAAGGTCCAGGAAACAAAACAAAACAAACAAACATACATCATAGAGGTGAAGCTGTTTTTCCAAAAAAAAAAAAAAATGACATTACTTTATCATTTTTTTCTCCAGCTGTCTGGTTTATGATATCTCTCACCTCAGCAAGGGAAACAAGTATTGGTGCCGGCGAGTTGACATATATCCATTATAGAGTGTACTGTTGCTGCTAATGGGATTTCTGGGGATGGAAATGGAAAGGAGGACAAGGAAAAACTATGAAGGAAAAAGAACAGGAGGGGAAAAAAAGAAGGTTTTTGCTGCTGTGGATGTACAGTTAGATAGCTGTGGCTCTTGAATACTTTACTCTCACTTGCTCATATGGCTGTTATACATGACATTTTAACATATTCCACTGCTGAACTGATTTTAAAGCTGAGAGTATCAACTAAAGTGCTGTAGAGAGCAGAAAGAAACCGTTCAGAAGTAGCTGCTTGCCATACTTTTTCACATGAAAGGCTTGTGCGTAACACTTAAGAGAGCATCCATACAGGATAGCAAAATTAGCAAAATTAATTTAACAGGGAATTCACATGGGAGCCCCCCCCCAATCCCTCCAATAAAACACTGTTTTTGTTGTTGTTTTTTTTTTACATATTTAGCACAACTAACATTTAGTTTAAATGTAGAAATTCAGTCTCCAAGCATTGTAATTGTACTTATTTTGATGGCAAAGACTTCAGGACAAAAACTACCAAGGGGAAAGCAGATGACACCTTGTTAGCAGCCATGACAGAATTACCCATTAACAGGGGTCCAGTGAGACTGGGTTTTCTGGTTCCCAGTTCCTAAAGTGTGCAAAGGGGCCACTGTAACTGCTCTAGAGACACATGCAGAAACAGCACCTAGGTAAAACACTCAGCTTTTTTTTTTTTCTTGGCTGAGAGTGGGTCTTTGGGGTTTATTTAAGCATAAGTGGTTCACTTACACTAAAAGAAAGAGGTTATATTACCTTAATTTAAAAAAAAAAAAGTTTACATTTAGAATTTAGTCTCTGTAATTGCACTGGTATTGATGGCAAATATTTCAGGACAAAAAAAATCACACTTTGAGGAGCCCGGTCATTAGGGAGAGGCTTAGAGCAGAGCCGCTGCTCCTCTAAGCCGCTCCCTCATGACTCGAAAGGAACCAGCAGAGGTGGTTCAGGTGGCGGAGACTCCGGGGGAGACCCAGGAGAGATAATGTCTCTCAGCTGGCTTGGAAACACCTCGGTATTTTCCTGGAAGAGCGGGAATCTCTGCTTAGACAGCTACCCCCGTGACCTGGACCCAAATAAGCAGTGGAAAATAGATGGCTGGGTGCTTGAGTAAATAGAACTCCAAAAATTTCATTAACCCTGATCTCACAGCCTCCCTCAGTATAAATTTAGTCTATGCAGAATATAATTTCTGACCAGGAAATGAACTGAAATGCAGGTGGCTCATGCCTATTTTTTTGTTATTTGTTCTTAGAATCTCAATATCCCAAGATAGTTGGTCAATCACATCACTATTTGTTTTTGTTTTGTTTTTTTTTGTATAAAGATAAGGCTCTCCACTCAATTATATTTTGGTCTCTGGGTCACTGCTGTACAAATGGAATAGATTTTAATTTCTGTGAAATTTTGCTTTAATTTATTTGTTTGTCTCAACTGATCACTGCATCCCAATTTCCATTTCTGCTTTTTAACTGCGTCACAATTTATCTATTTTCTCCACCCAAATATAACTACAAATTACACGAGAAATGCTTGAAGTCCCAGAAAAACACAAATTTGAGAGTGAAAGTGTATTAAATTGATCCCACTGTGTGGAGAGATAATGGAGTGATTCTCTAATAAGTCAAAAGAGAACACATACAGCATGAGTACGGCTTCTAAATATGACAAATGAAGCCAGTGCAGATGTGCCTGAAGCCTGCATTCTTGCAATCAGGAGGCGACTCCTCCAGTTGCAAAACAAATAATCTGGGCTATAAAAAAGTTTATGGAAAAGTGGCCCTCATCTCCCTTGATTTCTATCCCCAGTGAGCATTTTTCTGATTAGGTTTTGTTCCTAGTAACTAGTTTTAAGCCTCACTGAATACAGCAAGGTATCTGTTTTGTAAAATATGGTCCGATTTACATTAAAGCAGATGATAAACCAGAGTGTGTTTTAGGGCTGCTCAATGAGAAGTTGCTAGCTTTTTTTACCACCCAGAACCTTCAACAACGTGACTTCTCAAACAAACTCATGAATAAAATCACATTCTACTAAAATGAACACTTCAATCATTACTTTTTCAGAAACGCTGTGTTTTCCTACTATGACCTTATTCTGGATTGATACCACAATAAAGCGAACATCAAAACAAAACCCAAAATCCTGAAGGGGAGAATATAAAACCACTGTTCTGGTCTATTAGAAATCTGCACAACAACAAAATGCTTGTGTGAATGAAGAATTGTGTTCTCAAAAGCGCTGCCAGTTGTGTGGAAGAAAAGAGTCCTTATCTCTTTCTGTTTCAAAAGATACAGAAACTCATATCAGACACACTGGCTTATAGCCATCACATGCCTCGAGAAGAGGACCTCATACACAACCAACAAACAAACAATTTTGAGAGAGGGCCTGGAAATTTCATGTGACCGTGCACAGCCCTGCTCACTGGCACACAGACACCACTGCTCTTACAGCACTAACATTTCCACCTCACTCTCCATGTTTCCTTTGCTGAGCTGTGCCCATTCAAGGGGACCTTTAATGGACTTGTGCCGGCTTTCTGTCAGTGAGGTTAACTGAGTCAGCAACTGCTCAACTTGTGCCAGCAATAGTATCTTGGCTTAAGCAGTGATTCACACATGCCTAAAAGCAGCCAGCATCACTCCGTCAGTGGATTCACTCATTCACAGCTAAGCACATTATTCAGAACATGAGTCACTAATTGGTAGATTCCTCAGTAGGCATCGCAGTTTTTTTCCTCAAGTTTATGCTCATCTATAAAAATTTGTCATCACAGGATGAAACACATTGCTCTGGCCTCTGTTAATTTTACATGTTCTGATAAAATTTGCATGTGGAGAACAATTTTACAGACTGAACATGCAGTACAATGTATCATTAAATTAGACCGCAGCGCTTTCATTCACATGATCCATAAATAATGGTATATTTCAAGTTAAACAACTGGGGCTGGGTGTTAAAACGCTGATTATTTTATGAGAATCTTTTCTCACTGCTTCCATTGAGAGCGCTAATATAGATTGTCAGACCTTGCATGAGCGTGGGTCTTTAATTCGTGATCAGCCAATGGACTAGCATCCTCAAAAAATAGCACCGCATACTCTGAGCAGCACTACTGGTCTCCACATCATGGCTAATGAGGTGCCTGACCTTTTCCAAATGAAGACACCCACTCAGCGGCTTAAACACCAAACGATATCAGCAAACAGCAATCCCAGTTATGTCCGATAATTATACCAAGTGCTTTTACTTTTCAGCCACTAGAAGGGTGAAAACAACAGGCGATGCCATAAATGTAAAGGGAATAAACTGGACACGATGCACATGCTGTTGAAGGCGAAAGAGGTGGATTTTTAATGGGCCAGATATGTGTCAGAAGTTTTCCGTCACTGACCAGAATCATAGCTATTTCTGCCTACCCATTTTCAGTCAACACGACTGTTAGTCCAGCCGTTCCGCTTTCAGCGCCTCTGTGCTGCTGACAGGCAGACGGCTGCTTCTGAGGATAGAGACGTCGCTCAAATCTCACTTTTAATGTGGATTCTCTGTAATGCCAGCACGCTAATGTGTTCAAAGTGACAACTTGCTGACGTAGGCAAAATTTATCATAGTGTGGCTAACGAGCACTGCAAGCACACAGCACAGTGAGGTTGATATGAATAGCTTTAATACTATGTTGGTCCCTCGGTGTAGTATTGGAGAATTCTCTTAAACATACAGAAAACACTACTAATAACATTTAACAGGAAAAAAAAAAAGGTGTTGAGAAAAGGAAATGGCCATCGAGATGATGTGTGATTCAGTGATTTAATTTTCTGCTTTGTTGAACATGCCTCATGGCAACAGCATTACAGTAACTACCTATGACAATTTGGCCAATGCATTCTATGGCTTTTGACATTTATTTAAACATTACGTAACGAAAGGTCAACGCTGTCAAGATTTCTTTTACTTCCTGTTAAACACACCTAATGTTTAATAAACTGTGTAATTAAAAAAAAAAAAAAGGCCTCATGGCCAAATGTTGTCTTGAGAGGCGGTGCCGTGGGTACGATGAAATCTTCGTCGGTCATTGTTTTTGCACTTGTTACATTTTCATCACGCAGTTTAAAATAAAGCATCAGCTGCTAATTATTGTATCCCAGCTACTGGATGTGTATTCAAGTATTAATGAGTGTAATAAGGAAACATGCATGAAATCTATGCTACTGAATATACAACTGGGTTTTTAGCTTTACACTTGCTGTTGCTGAATTTCATATGCACGCTCACAGATCGCTGTGCACCCCTAGAAGTGTGCATCCTCTTGAATATTTTAAATTCAAACACGTCTGTTTATGCACATGTTCAGTGTGATGTATCAGAACTCCTCTGCATGCGTGTGTGTGTGTGTGTGTGGATGTGTGTGAGTTTGTGTAGGACCATAAGGTAAATGTACATACCAGCAGGACAGTCGCCTTCTGACACAATAAGTACTTCAGACTGCAGCTTACAGGCATCCCTGCGCAGGAAGCACTCGTTCTGGTAGTTCTTATTGTTGGAGCCACACACGGGCGCATAGTCATTGTTGCACTGCAGAGAGAAGAAAACAGGTAAGAAAAGGAGCACATAAAAGGGGACAAGGTTAAACTAAAGTGATACAGTGTCCTCAAATAATCATTTCCAGCCTTCAGAATTCAGGACAGATGCCACTGTCTTGATTTTATCGTTTGAATACTGTTCAATCTCTGCATTAATAAAATGCTACAACTTTAAAACAATAGCTGACGCCTACCTCGCTCACATTGTGCATTTAAGGAGAGACTGTGCAGAAAAGTTCTGAACATCACCGAAAGGAAAAAAAGATCCGGTTTTAAAGCTTCAAAATGTAAAGACTAATCTCGTTACATTCCAGCCAACTTGGAATGACTTTACTTTTCTTACATTTCAGGGTTCTGTTTTGTTAAACTCACTGACTGCTTTAATACTTCAGTTAAAGGCTTCAGCTAGGCCCATGGCTATTGAGCACTTACCTATACACTTCCCACAAGTCTATACCAGAATAATACAATACAGAGCACCGATTAATTCTCTGAAGAGGACTATCGTTGTGTACTGAAAGCCTTTCGTACAAGGACAAACCATCGCTGGTTCACTGTCAGGTAAAACATGAACCATGAAAACAGAGCAAATCTCCACTCTGTTCCTCGCCCAACACGGTGCAGTCTGATATTATAAAGAACTCTGGAATCTTCTGCTTTCTGCTTGAAATTATAAGCAGATTAAAAATTGGCCACGCCAACTTAAACAGCTAGAGAAACTGGCCATTGTTACCAATGTCAAGTTAAAGTGACAGTGGAGTAAGTCCTGACTTCATGTATGGATTCATTTATGAATATTTAGGTTTGTGAAAATGACTGGCATAATTAAAAGACTGTAACGCAACTGGAGAGGAGCACAGATTATAAAAACAATAACAGATTAGTAAAACCAGAGATCATTATTATTATTACTTAAAGAAATTAAAGTCAGAAAGTCAAGAAAACTTCCAGAACTTTGAGAGTCTCAAGAGCGCCTCGGGTTAAAGACCGTACCAGTGCCTCCAAGGATTCAAGTAACAGAAACATCTCAACATCCACTGCTGCTCAACATTTGGTGATGCACTTTTTAAAGGAATTTAACCACAATTAACCTTTAAATACATCTACCTCAAATCTGTAAGTTGATGCAGTGTTGGAATTTATTTAAGACTGCTGAAACCACCTCATGGAGATATAGTCTAACCATATCTGAAAATTAAAAAAAAAAAAAGATACCACATTAAAGATCACATTGTACAAAATCCAGCTCAGTATCATCACAGTTACAGATACATGTTCCACTTTATGGTGACTCACTTCCCTTTTATTAATTACTGAAGTGCATTCACTTTATGCCTGACTAAAGAAAGGTAACCATTCACTTTTCTGTTGTCGTAGCGACTTCACTCACATTGAGACAACACAAATCCCAAAGTCAGGCCAAGTCCCTCACACACATAATTTTTTTATTCAGCTGTTGTATGTATATTTGGCTTTATTAAAGATAATAGTTAATATGCTACACAGTCCTTAACCCTTCATGACCTGTAATAGAAGAAGTCGGCCAGATCTTCTCTTTACATTTATACATGCTGCAGTACCTTCTTGTGGAGTATTTCAACTCACTATACATCAATAGAATCTTCATAACCCTAATTTAGTAATATGTATGAAAGAAATCCATAGTAAATACAGAAAGTAGCTAAAAAGTGCACTAACCCACAAAGAAATTGAAAACTGATTTTTGTATCTATATATTATGCTAGATACAGAAATGCCATAGCTGTACATGCTAATGAAAACGGTAAAGCGCATGGAGAGTGTTTCGTCATTAGCACTTTTATTTCTGTGAACCCGTTAGCGGAAGGATACGGCGCTCTGGGACACTCTGAATGCATGATATGTAAAATCCTCTGCTTTTTGTATGCAAAAAGAGTTAAAGCTCTGTTGTACGTGGTTGCAATTCTACCAGCATTTAAAAACAGTTATGCAACTGGGAGCACCGGCTGCTGCCCTTTTTACACTCTTACTCTAATTTGATATGCCAGCTGTAACCACCACCAACACCACCCTGCACCTACCCAGTTGTTTCACTTTGAGATCAACAAAGCACTGCAACAAATGAAGTTAAGGATGATTTCTGACTGCTTCACCGGTTTTCTCATTATTGGGTATTCTTTCGGCCATGATGATTGTGTATTGGAAATCTGAAACATATTTTGCTTTGTTCACACTTTTTCCTACTGCAAAAATCCAAATGGTGTTTAATAGTTTGGATCCCCTCAGTACGATTCAACAATGCAGAAAACAGTCACAATAGTAATTGATACTTTGTCATATTGAAACACATTTCACATCTGGCAGCTTGACCGATTTGTGAATTAGTTTGGAGAATGACAGCGTGGCTGTTAAAATACAAGATGCAAGATGAGAGAAAAGCTGGGTGCATGCTTCTCTGCAGTCTATTTAATTATGCACTGATACATATACCAAAAATCAACTGGATCAACTTATTAAATGATACCAATAGATTTGCTTTTATTGTCTATTTTGTTATCAATATTTGATGTTACAGAGAAGATTTGAAGACATTTTTCTTTCAAATTAAACATATGAGTACAGGACCAAAACGCATCACAGATTTTCTTTTTTTTTTAATGGGTCGTATTTGCACTGCAGACTTCTGAACACCTGAGAAGCCGCTTGCATCAACTGCACCACACCTCTTGTTGCTCCACTGGAGCAGTAGGAGGTTAAGTGACTTGCTCAAGGGCACTCAGCAAAATAGCTACTAAGGTACATGAGAGCATTACTCATTCATTTTCCCGCATGGTTTGCTGGCTACAGACTAAGTCAAGATTTTTCAGATGACTGATGGCACTAGAGGGCTGAGTCTTAGTTTTCATTTTTTTTTTTGGCTGTCGAGGAGAGATATTCATTTGATTTGAAATCGATTCACTGTTCCTGTACTGTAGGAATAACAAACGTGATTATTCAATTGAGAAATATTACCCACTATTCCCTGGGAAGAAGGAACAGCTATCAGAAGGTCCAGATAAATCGTTGCTCCGTAGTCACAGCCCGTAACCTGATTAAATATAAAAGTACTGAAAAATGGGGAATGTGTGAAAATGTGTTCCTGCTGGGTGTGACATCGCAAGGACAACAGGCTCACTGGATATTCCCCACAGGGATGAAGCTAAGGAGCTCACGGCTCTTTGTCTCCACTTCTTTTTTCCCCGTAAGTCTCTAATGGATTGCTCCGAAATCTGTTTTCTCACAGCTAAATCATCCCTGTGCCCTCGCCGATCACTACATGGGTCTCACAAATGGACGTATTGTAAACACAGACAGGCATTAACAAATATTCAAGTCTGGGCTTGTTTACAGGCACGTGTCATGCCAACTTTGTATCAGCTTACTGTTAAAGGAAAAGAGTATTTTATCCTCTTTCTTCCTTTTGATGAAAAAGCGTTTTGTCTAATATTTGTTGGAGCAATGCATTGTGACACTTTAAGCTCTGACTTTTTCACTGCTTCCTCTTCACACCTGTCCATTAGCACAATATTTTCCATCACCACTTCCAGTGGGCCACTCTGACAGATGGTTAACATAAAAGGGGTCAGCAGCAAGATGTCACAGTGTGCTAAACTGCCAGGTTTTGACACTTGTTATATGCTCCACTGCATATTCTAATTTTTAGAAGAAGTAGGCCTTTAAGACCAGGAAAACAGAAGACCACAGCCAAGAAATACATTTTTGCACTTGTCCAATTCAGGGTCACGATGGCGCCAGAGCCTGTCCCAGCTGTCATGGGGCAACACGCAGGGTCGGACTTGGATAGGTCAACAATCCATTGCAGAACTAACGCATGAAGATGGAGAACCATTTACAGACAATTTACAAAATATGCATGTCTTATAGTATATTCAAAGCTCAGGCCACTTTCACACATTAACTCTGAACAATGCAGGACATATATACAGTAAAAGATGGATGTAACCATAACAGTGTTACTAATTGGTTTGCTGATTTCTACTTTGTAGCTTCAGATTTGGCAATTTAATTTAATTTGTCCACCACCAAATTCAAATCAGATGCTGGCCGCTTAGGTTAGCAAGGTGCATCCATAGACTGCATGTGGGCCAGCTGTGGCTCCAGAAGTAGAGCAGTCTATGAGTTGGAAGGTTGGTGCTCCAATCCCTGGCTCCTTCAGTCCACGTATCAAACTGACACTGAATCCCAAATTGCTGCTGATGCAACTTTAGGGATTGACTCACTTTTGGAACCAACAATAGTGTCCATTTTAGGAAATGTAATTTTTTTGGAGCTGGATTCCATTTTCACTTCATTGTTTGGGACAGTATCAGAAGAATCCGGTGTGAGCATTGTCAGAAGTTGTGCTTCATTATATGCAGCATACAACAGAATATTCTACCTGTCACATGTGTACTCACCAGAAAAAACTCCCACTAGCTTGGGCGAGGGGTGGTGCCTATACTTGCTGGGAATTCTCCAGACAATTACCTCCACGGGCTTTATGCAGACTTTGTACCAAGAAACTGGCAGAGTAAATAGAGTTTGATGCCTGATCCAGCTGATTCTCTCTACACTGTAGTGTTTGGAGGTTTAGCTTAATTTAGCTTAGCTTAACACCAAGCAACATCTTTGGCTTCATTTGCCCCACCCAGACAAATAATCAATTAATTAACCCTGCATTTTAGTAGCTACAGGCTAAGGTGATGTTCACACTTAGACAGAAATGTGAGTTGTTTGAAAATGGATGCCAAAGTGAATGGAATTTGAAATACCATAATCAAGTTTAAAACAGTATGAAAAAGACACTGTTGCAAAGCTTTTAGACTTTAATGACATCAGTGGACTTACAACTCTGTATTAAAAACATGCTAACATGCTAGCGAGTTCAGGAGGGAAACTTGGTTTTCCCACTCTTTACCACGTGTGAAACTTTGTTGTTTGGGGACAAAGCAGAAAAGATTCATTAACTATCCTTTGGGGGCTTGATTGTAAAAGACCTGGAAGGACCGGAAAAAAAGCATGAGGGCATAAACTGCATTTCAAATTAAGCTAACCCAGTGTGAAGGACAATTGATACACACATACACATCTGATACCCACAAGGAAAAGAGCAAAAAATAACCATCCATTCAGGAAACCAGAAGCATGATAATGATCAAGTGTGAACACTTTTTAACAAGCTGGGGGAAAGAAGATGGCAGAATGCACACAAAAGACAGTAAAAGGAGGAGTATAGTAGAGAAAGTGAAGCTGCACACTGGCTCCTGATCAAAGGGATTGGAATGCAGGAAGGAAAGAGGCTGTAGAAAAGACGATCGGCAAAAACGATGGGTGAAATTGGGCTAACGGGTAGAAGGAGTCAGTGGAAATGGATGAGCCTGAGACAGGAGGCGACTGAGAGGTAATGAAAGAAAAGTAAAAATACAGAAATGAGATGCAGACGGCCAGAAAGAGAGAGGCAAAGACAGGGCCCTGGCTCAACAAACTTGGCACGATAAAAAAGAACCACAGCGCCTGAAGAAAACGAGGCATACACGGAAAAAAGAGAACATCATGAAATAAAAAAGAAAGAGAAGAAGAAATGGGGACACAGACTGAGAGAAGGAGCAGGATAAAAAAATCCCCTCAAAGGCGACTGAGAGAGAATGAAAAAATGGCAACCCCACAAAGGCGCTTGGAATAGCTTACTGCAGGGCCTGCGCTGCTTTTGCCATCCACTATCACCCCCCCAACCCCCACCCCCCTCCCGCCTACTCTCACACACTCTCCCATCTGGCTTGGGTTGTCCTTAACCTGGGGACTCTCACTTTATGCCAGGCATGATGCAATTGAAGGGAAAGCTGCCCGGCAGAACCCTGCGGGCGTCTTTTAAGAGTGCCTTCTTTTCGGTGAAAACTCCCCCAACCCATCTCTTGATCTTCCTCAGTATTTGGCTCTCACCCCTGTGGAAAGGAGAGAAGTGATGGGGGTGGGGGTGGATTTAAAACCTCGATCTCTCTAACAGGAGGTGCAAGACGGAGGCTGCAGCTGTGTGAATATTAAAAGTCTCGCCCAAAAAATACTCAGGTGTTGGCTTAGAGGAGCGTGTTATTGGTCCCTTGCAGCACGTTGGAGCTCTTGTATTTTAGGTGAGGCAGACCATATGTAAGACAGCCAGGGAGCAGAACTAGATTGCCAAACATAAAATAAGGCATTTGGGAAAAGATGTGAAACATTCAAGTTCTTCATCTTGGCTGAATCTTTCAACTTTTCCTCAACTATTCTTGTTGGAAAAAATGTTGACACTCATCTGCCAACTTCTTCTTATTCATCTGGGACATCCCTTGAAGTGACAGCGAGGATGAGAGTGAGCTGAGGTTACTGGTTTCAAACTTTTTCCTGACTTGTATTTCTTCACATAGTGCTTCTTTAAGTGGCGCATGACCGCATCAGAGACAAAGGAAGCCTTGTTGAAGCCCCTGTCAGGGCCCTGCAGCTTTGATCCATTAATGCACTGATAACAAGCAGCGTGTGACGTTAGCAGTCTGCAAATATAAACTGTCAGCTGTTGCACTTAACTGTATGCCAGGCAGGAATACTGTCAGCTAAATGGAAATAAAAAAAGACAAAGGTGTCAAAAACTGAGATATGTGCTTGAAAAAGAGGAGCATTTGAGGGAAGATTCTGGAGCAGGAAAAACGATGTGATTATGTTAATGAGGCGGGGTGAATGAGACAGAAGGTGAGAAAATTTGATCCTCTCCAATTCTCTGCAGACAGAGAAGTGGGGGCCAGCGGCCAGGGCCATATGGCACAGCCTTATGTGCCCGCTGGCTTAAGCTTTGCAGAAGTCAGAGACATTGCCCCACAGCTCCACTTTGACAAAACCCAGACAGTTGTGTGGGGTCTTGACCAAAAATGCAGTGACAGAAGAGGTGCTAATGAGTCTGTATATAAGAGAATGTGTGACCGGAACGGCTTAGTGACAGGAATTATGGAAGACAATGCATATTCACACAAGTGAACTTAAGTGCATTCGATGATGCTTGCATCCCTTCAGAGTTACAGTTGCAGTATGTGTTTCAGCATGTATGCATACATTTAGACCACTTCCTAATCTTCCACTTCATATCATTTGCACCCATTCTGCATTTTGTCACAAGAAATCGAATTTCCACAAACCTCCTGCAGGGGCTGCTGTGGCTCTGCCTACCCCCAGCTCTCATCATTTGAGTTTCAAATGCTAAGCTTTGGGACTGCAGCCAGGACCTGTTGTCTCCCTACCTGCCTGGGATCCTGCACAGACACACATACACAGGCGAAGCAACCAATGCATCCACCATCGGAGCACTTTTTAAAAAAAAAAAAAAAAAAGCATCTGCTCCTTACCAGGTCACAACACACAACAACCTAGCAAAACAAGCAGAACCATCATCATTCATCCTGTGCCTCGATAACAGCTCCCAGTGTTCACTTCACCATACATCCGACATAACTGCTGGCTGACAGGGGTGGAAAAAAAGACAGGTGGTAGTGGGAGGAGGAGGGGAGCAAGAGGTGTAGCCAGGATGCAGAGTTAAAAAGCAGGAAGAGAATGTGGAGAAAGGAATGTAGAAAACAAGGTATATAAAAAAAAAGGAGAAAAGGATGAACACTGCATGAGATGGAGGGTAAGGATGATTGGATGATAGCAATGACAGCAATTAGAGAACGAGGAGGACAATGTGCGGGAGTGGCGAGGGATACGCACAACTGAAACCACCGGAGAGCAAACCATGCGAGTGGGAGACAAAGGAGAGGAGAGATACAAAGTGAAGGCGGGTGCACGCACCAGTGCGTGACTATGTAGCAGAGGGAAGGAGCGTGCCAATTTGAGGGGTAGAGCTCTGCAAAACGCAGCAAGAACAAACATGACAGGATATCAGCATCAATAAGTGAGAAAACAAATGACACGTCCATCCGTCCAGCGGAGCTCCGCTCTGCCTGAACCCTGCTATCTTCACGTAATGAAAAATGATCTTCATTACAAACAAAAATAAGTCACACATTGCAAATCAAGTGCACAGAAGTCACACACAGGCATGTGCTGACCACAGCACAGCAGGGGAGCAGTACACACACTCAACTCAGATGAGATAAGTGGAAGTTAAGGCAAACTTAAAAATGTGTATATAATACAATATAATAATATAAAATTTTATTTTTTCCCCTAATACACTCATTTACCTGTTAAAAATTCACATTCGCTTGTCTTTACGGGCTTGGATTAATTTTACACTAAAATTTTACATTAAAATCGCTTAGTAACAAACAATAAACCATATCCTGTGTGTAATCATGAACATTAATAGACTCACATTTGTCTCTAATAACGTTATAAAAACACACAACCAGAAAAGAACAAAAAATATTACAGTCCCAGTTGTGGGGGAAGGAGGAGAATGCCCACAATAAAATTTATGATAAAATTTCAGCAAGAATGAAGTTGTAGGCATTTAAGCCCTTATATTTTCACAGAGCGTTGCATAGCACGCGTGTGCGGTAACCTGCGCCATAGCTTGATGTGCACCTTTGCAGGAATGTAACTACAGTGGCACACGCTGCAATAGCTTTAATAGATTTGCCCGGTAGCATGTAAACACAGTGTATTGATTATAACAAGGACAATAGAAAAGGCTGTAATTCTATCTAGTTTGCTAACACAATACTCAGTATTCTGCCAATGTGGACATTTGGCCAGTTTTTCTCCTTTTCATAGCTCTAAAAAATCATATGTAGACTCAGTTCTGACATCATCTCTCTTTCCTGCATATTGGTAAAAGTACCAGACAACTATTTACACTCACACCTATGGGTAATTTAGAGTCAGCAATTAACTTAACCCCACTAAATGCATGTCTTTGTACTGTGGGAGGAAACCGGAGTGCCTGGAGAGAAAACTCACACAAACACAGGGAGAACATGCAAACTTCACACAGAAAGGCCTTGGCCAAGGTGGAATCAAACCCGGGACCTTTTTGCTGCGAGGCAACTGTGCTAACCACCACACCACCGTGCCGCCCTGATTTTGCTTTACTGAAAGAAATGAAATCATTCTTTTGTCAAAATTGTCTTCATTTAACTACTCCCCACAGCAGGAAGGCCTCCCACCAGTATGAAAAACACTGATTTATTCAGTGTAACAAATGCCAAATAAACAATTTAAATATTTAAATATTAAATAATGGATTTTAATAGCTCCTCTGTGTATCTCCAAATAGCCTGAAGCTATGGATGGCTTGGGAAAAAAAAAAAGGCTAAGCAAAGACAGGAATATCAAAGACCACCATCCCTGCTACTTATATGCAAAAATTCAAAGAGACAGAAAAATTTGCCTCCCATCATGGTTGAGTTTAGATTGTTGGATAGTGAGGTACAGGTGGCTTTTGAATCCCCAGCTCCTGCTGTGAACATGCCAATACGTCCTAAGGCAACACACTGAGCTCAAGTTGCTCCTTAAATGCTTTCAAACATCTTATACAGCTGCATCATCACTGGTATACTTAAGTGGGAGGAAGGAAGTCCATTTGCTTTATGTCTTTGTTAATGTTTTAACATCTTTTTGTGGTTTTGTAGGATTTCATGTTGATTTTCCAACATGAAATGCTGCAAGTTAAATTTTAGAAATGTTCTGCTCCAGGGTCAGTGGGCGTGTACAGTATGTCTTGTACTGTTTCACGTTGATGCAGCTATTGTTGTGAATTGACGTTATATAAATAAAACTGAATTAAACTGAATGAGACCATTATGTCATCTATATATATATCTATCACCTTCTAACTCTTGAAGCAGGGTGCCAAGGAAAGCCAGTCAGATTTAAGTAACTGCCACCAAGCATTTGGTTCCTTTTGGGCGACATTATCAAGTCATAAATTTGGGAATGCTTTGTGTGATACATGCAGGAAGCATAATGATTGAATAAGTCTGGCTTAATTCTTGTTTTGTAGCTTTGATTTTATTAGATTTTATTTTTTATTTTGTCAAATTTGTAAACGAAGCTAGCAAGTGTGGCGGTAACAACATGGCTGTTTTCAGTGTGATTCCAAAGTTCCTCATAGGGCATCAATGTGGGACAAATATTTCCTTTTCAGCTAAAAGCTAGTCCTGCAGACTGATTTCACAATCTCTGGGGCTAAAAAATTAATTCAAAGCAGAAGTGGCAAAAAAAAAAAAAACCCTGGAAGTCGTGGTGCAGTCACCGACTCCAAGAGTGAATCAGTCCTAACAGACTCTCTTGTTAAAACGCCCGACTTTACACCAGAATTAAACGTTTGCAGCATTGTACTAAAATGTTTCTTTTCTCTGTGTATACTTTTCATTAGTGTGATAATAAGTTACATTTTTGTACTTCTTGGAAATTTAAAGGACACTGCTGAACAGCAGATGCACTAGTCTCTGAATACACCACTTTACAGCCACCAGCTACACTGAATCTTTATTTATTTATGTACATTTTAATTCACCTTCATCACGGCAGTCTTAAGCACTTGCGCTCAAGGAAACCTAAAAAAAAAAGTCCTTCAACTCAAGGATAAAACAATACAGACTGAGCTATCAATAACAGTGTAAGAGATATAATAAGGCATCTACGGCAATTTAAAAAATCCTTATTCCATAATATCCTCATTATTTTTATTATTATTATATTCTCATGCTATACTTTAAGTGACTACAACTCTATACTCGGTCCATTTAGTCACCAGGAAACCACAGATATGAGATATAGCGGGACTTGCTATCAAGCTATACCAGCTACAAACAGACAACCGCAAAATGACCAAAACCTTGCACAGAACTGGTGTTTTGCCATATCAGAGCTCCCCAATTAATAACCAAACACCCGCCTCATTCAGAGAATCTGCATGAAGATCGCAAGATTTATGGCTAATAGCACCAGTACAGAGCCTCATGTTAGTGGTTTGGGTGGAGTTCAGCATGCAGCTGGAAACAAATTAGGACCTTACATCCAACATGCCAACAAATGCCACGGCATCAGTATCTAAACTTCAGCACACATTCTCCGGTGGAAATTAAACATCAGAGGCAGAAACATCAGTAATTAAAGACAAACCATCATTGAACTCTTAGCTGTCAATACGTTGACCCTATGGAATCCATGTCAACCAGCAGAGGCTCCCCACTAGTAATCACTATTGATATACTCATAAGCTGCTGTTAGGCTAATTCTTTCTTCATCAGTGGCCTATTATGAGCAGGTGCTCTACGAGCAGCTCCCAAGCAGTTGACTTTAGGCCCTAAAATATCCAAGTGTTTGTATAAGATTTTTACTCATTAAGTTTTCCTGATGTTGGAGGTTATGACAACTATAAATATGTATTTTACCACAAAAAAATATGCTGTATCACTTATGAATAAATAAAAAAAATATACAACTAGACTATTTTTTAGCATTTTTTTATCTTAAAAAAGATTAAGCCCATTGAGTTTTGTACAATACAACTGTGTTTAAAAATACTGCAGTGCATAAATTATAATGTCATACATGTATTTAGGGGCACTTTCAGAATCATCCATTCTGTTGTGTGGCCTGATAAAGCCTGACAGTGTGTCACCAAACAGATGCTCCTGTCATGATAATATTTGTATAGTCCTTACGACTTTGCAAGAGATTTAGAAAGCAGCTGTACTACTATCAACAGAGACCATTTCATCAGCTAATGATATGACTGGCTCTGTTGGGCAAATTCGCTGCCAGGCTAGCACAGCAAGAGATTGCTGCGCATGCACTAAACCTGGCAAACAGTATTCCCTGAGAAAGCCTTAACTCCAGTGGACTTACTGCTAGCTTACATCTGGACAGAAGTGTCTACTCTCACTGTATCACATAAATGACTAACATCTAACTAGGGCCATTTACTCACATGCTGAAACTCCAGCTTGTAAATGCAAAATCCTTGCTGAATTAAAATCTCCTTCCAAGACACCCTCAACAAACACTACATTTTATAACTCTCCTAAAAGTACATGGACACAAAGAGAAGGGCCAGCTAATACTAGAACTAAAAGCAATCACCTGGTTAACAACGCCTCTTCACTGCTCTGTTACATAATACAGTCATACTCACTGCTGGTGGGCACTACAGGTTAATTTAGGTGTTCTCATACAAAAGCAGAAAAATGCTATTTAAAGGGCCATTTCACCCCAAAATCAGGTTCAAATAATTTCCCTCTCACTCAGCTGAGCTCGAGTGTTATCTATCTCTCTAGATTGTTTTCAGAGGTGCTGCGGGCCACCAGGCAAGTCAGGCCACTGCTCGAGGCCCCAGACCAGCAGGGGATACCTCAGAGGGTTGACAAACTTTAAACTACAGCAGTGGGAATGTGCAAAGTTTGCAATGACTGTCGATCTCCCTAAGGGCCCCACCTGACACCACTCACTTCCACCACAAGTGGTAAATGGGAAATGGACTGGTGCTTACATAGCCCTTTTCTGCTCTATTTGAGAACTCAGAGGGCTTTCTTACAACAAGCCTCATTTACCCTTTCAAACAAATATTCATACAAGCATTTCTTTTTTTTTTTACACCTAAGTGGTTTTAACCCAACATTCACACGCTCACACTCTGATGGATGCACCAGGACAACTTGGGGTTCAGTATCTGCTGAGCATGTTGAAGTTCAGTAACTTCAACATGCATACTAAAGGAGAAAAAAAGTGTGATGAGTGGGGCAGAAAATAACAATTAAATACAATCCTAAATGCTGCCGGTCTATGCACGCTGTTTTTGGTTGGCAGATGCAGGCAGCTTGAAGAAAATCTCTGCAGCTGAGATCGTCAAAACTGGGCAACTCACACCAAGGTGAAAACATTATAGTAAAGTCATTATTTTGCTCAGTGTTGCTGAATAAAAATGCACTGAGGCATTATATATTATTTTGTGCTTTGCATGCATGACCAAAACATTTGTATAAAACAGCAACAGAGACTAGAAATCAGCTCGACATGTCCAGGGTGATTTAGCACTTGTTGAAGACTTTCAAAAATACTTTAATGAGACTGAAAACCATAACAGTTTTGGTTTCTATCTCTTCCACTTCACAAAATGTAAAGGTGCCCTTAAATCCACAATAGCTCAGGTAGATTGCCGAAAACACAGGAAGAAGTGGTTAAGACAAGAAAGCATGAAGTGTAGGGGCCTCATTTAGACAACAACTAGGAAAAATAGGAAATAGTTGCAGTGATTTACTGAAACATGCAAGCATAAATAGACATAAGGCAAAAAAAGAGTTTTATCATTTTAAGGAGCTTTAAAGTCGATATTTTTTATGGCTACCTTTATAACACAACCTCAACTCTCTTAGGCAAGCGTTCCTGTAATTTATAGTTCTTCAGGCTTGTTAAAGGACATTCAAAGCTCTTCTTTGAATGTTGGATGCCTTTTGTTGTTTTCTCTGTCAAGATGATCCCACACTGTATGTATGTGTGTATATGTATATGCATGTATGTATACGTGAATGTGTATGTATGTGTATCTACCTCTCTATTATTTTTTTCTGTTCTCTCCACTTTTTATTTTTTGTTTTTTCAGTTTCCCTTTCTCTCTCCATCTCTCCTCTTTTTACCCCTTCCTTCCTGCCTGTCAGATCTGGCATGAATAAATAAAATAAAAATAAAAAATACAAACATTAACAAGAATAGTCTATAGAAAACATATAGAGCTCTTCTTGTAAAAGCAAATATGTTTGGTACAACAGTGCATTTGGAACACCATTCTGATTGCGAAAACTGCCAAACATGACAGGCTGAAAAAAAAAAAAAATGATCCCACACTGCTTCAGAAATGTTGGGGTATGGACCCTAATAAAACATATCGTTCATCCTCGTTTCACTTCCTTAAGAATGGCTTTTCTTCCACTGCGAACATTTCTGATCAAACTTTGGCAAACAGTAGATCAACTGAAGGGCCAGATAAATCTGTCAGGTCCTGTGTCAGGTCTTCGCTGGATTTTCTTTTTCCTTTTTCTTAAGGACATGACTTTCAGATACTGTTCACACACTGTTAGCTGTTTTTTTTTTTCCTACCCTTCTTCTATTCATTGCTTGATCAGTTTCCTCAGACTTTTTAAGGACACTTAAGTAAGGTGCCTTTCTTATGCTTAAACAAGTCATTCCTCTAAAAATAGTCAGGTACAAGGACTCAACTGAAAACGGGTGAAAAAGCAGCCAAAGAAAAACTTTGAAAGACCTCCAGAAAGCCCAGAAAACTGTTGCTCAAGACCGCTTAAAAATTACAAGAAAGTCTGGCTACTTGGAAAAAAAATATAATGAAATGACTCAAAATGTTTGCACAGTTCTGTAGTTCTGACTTAAAATTGGCTTTTCATGATGGGAAATTACATAACATGTGATCTCAATTTAAGTTGATTTGAAATGTACAGTTCTTTGGTGCATATTTTATAAAAATGAAAGCCACAGCACTATTATAGCACTATTCCAAGGTGGACTTAACTTTTAGTCCCATGCTCACATCTCAAGAGAATAACTGTGCATGTGGGCCTACTCACTATCCTCCTAAATACAGAGTCAGTGGTTCAGAACTGCTGAGAAGGGATTTCATTTGTTGGAAGGACACTCTTGGGAACCTTTCTGTGGAGGCATCTCAGGCATTACCCCAACATAAAACAGGGGCATGAAATGCTTTGCTACACTTCCATCCCTTCATCAGCATGTGTGGCATATAGAATGAATTTCAATGACATCTTTGACATTTTCCTGGGGAGCAGAAAACTGTTTCAAGAGGATGGAGTCCACTGATCCTAGCTGAGAGTCGAGATGCTACACAACAATTTATTACATGGCCTTCAGACACTTCTTTTGAAATGTCTGAGTGTATCTAAAGCTGTCTGAGGAGCAACACAGAGACATATGGATCTGAGAGCAAATCTGACACTGTTTGTGCATCAGTGAAGTACACCTAAAGAAGTAGACAAAGACGTGTTGTGAACTCTACCAGAGTCTCGGAGATTGTGAAAGCCTGTGTTAAGAAGGCTGTTTGAATTTCAGATCCGCACTCACATTCTTCCAGTTTCCTTTGCAGCCTCTCAAACTGGCATGATAAGGCTCAACGGCTATTGTGTTTACCCGACACTGAACATGTTCCAATCTGAGATGTGGCAGTAATTCAGAGGTCTGAAGCCAGGCCACCCACAGCCTCGATTGGTTCACATACTAAGTCTCGCCTCCTGGACCACGCATCTGCCCATGAGCGAGGAATCCACATTCAATAAAAGACACGAATCATATGATATGAAGTATGACTTTTACAAATGGGAGCAAAGTGGGAAGAACTGAGTTATGGGAAAGATCATGGAGGATAGAGGGGGCAACCAAATATTATTTTTTATGGTGGCTCTCTGGTCCAGTCATGCTGTTTTCTACTTATCACTGTAACCTTGAAGATGAATGTCCCAAACACTTCTTCAAACCTTTTTTGTTTGCTGAACCTAACCAAGCTCTTAACATCATGTGGTCAGATCCGAACACTGATTTATTACCTCCACCAAGGAGCTTATGTGATTGTGGGATTGGTTCCATTCATCTTTTTATTTGTCTCCATTTGTAGCATTATTGCTCAAAAAGCTAAGGATGGAACTGGATGGGAATTTTTAACCAGAGGTGGAACCTTGCCTCAGAGTTGAAAAACATGCAGGGGACTGTATATTTTGCATCACATCAAAATGGAAGGACTTCTGGATCCATGGTACCAAATCATTATGCATGTTATTTAGGTGGGGAAACTATTTATTTGACTTTATTCATGAATTTTCTATTTTGCTTGTACAGTCACTGCAAGTGTATATGCCAAGCAGATTGTCAAGCGTATTGTTTTCAGGCAGTGTTGACAGCTAATAAGGACATATCAGTGGTGGCTATATTTAGAACAATTCATACAGTAATAACTCGCAGTAACTAAGAAGAGGATGAGCCTCTATAACCATCACTTACAGGGTATTATTGTTTTGACCCTTTTTGGTGCATTTGGAGAGCACTTCTGTTAACAGGTTTAAAGTTCATTTCAGATTATTTTTCTTCCCCTGTTCAGGATTTTCTTTTGATTGAATAAATGTACAGAAAACAAGGTATGGTGGGTCATTCACCACTTTTGTTCTTTTTGTTTAGGATACCAAACTAAGTACAAAAAAGTACCAATGATGTAAAAAAACATGCGTAATGGAACAAAAGGAAAAAAAAAAACCTCCAAAGAGTCACTGTATCTGCTATGCAGATCCATATAAACAGAGATAGTTTATAATTTGTAAAAATAGATTTAGTGGCTAACCTCACAGTCCAAAAATGTTTTAGGTGGGCTGAAGTTTTTGAACACAGTACTGTAGATATCAAACCCACAAAGTTAAAATGTGCCACCTGGGCTGTCTAGACAGTAACACTTTACAACAGATGATATAGAGACATCCAAAGAAGGAGTTGTGTACAAAATGCTATGTCTAAAGCTGTTCCATTTGTTCCATCATTTTTAAAAGGTGGCAAAGGTCACCTGGAGTGGTAACTGTGAGTAAGTAAGAGACTAGTATTAAGTCTAATTCACAGGTGGTTTTCTCAGTACTTTTAGGAAGAAGCAGCGATGGGACAAACACACACACATATATATACAGACAGAGGAAGAAGAGAAGTTATAGATGCCTAGCTCCATTAGAGAAGTCACAAAAGAGAGGCAAGTAGTGTATGCTAGCAGTGTAACAGTTTGTGTATTTGTCTTGAATGGTTTTGCGTGTGGTGCTTGGTATGGGAAGAGACGAGCAGACAGTCCTGGGAGTTTGTTGAAAGAAAGTCTTTGAAGGAAAAGAATTGGAGTCGGAGTTAAGGCCTTCTCAGTGTATCGAATGTGCCAGTCTGAAATCTGTTTATGTTTGCCCACGTGCACTCCCAGAACCGAAAACATGAGCGGTTTCAGATTTAACAAAATATATACATTTTGTACATTATGCATTACCTGTGCTTTAACAGGACACACAAGTGCGAATTTGTGCGACCTTACACCTCTATTGTACACATCAAACTGTTTTATAGTTTCTTACTGTTTTATAGTTTTGTTTATAGTAGATGTAGTAGTTTTCAGTATGTCAGGTATTACTTCAAAGAGTATCCAAATGCAGACAGAAAAATCTAACACAGGAGTTATACTCTGCTGTGGACACGGACACAGACCGGTCATTCCTTTTAAATTTCTTTGAAATGTACTTGAAGTTTACTTGAAGAGGAGTTGATACATTGTAGTCTGTATGATCACGCTCAGTGTCTGATGACAAAATTTACATCCCTTGGACTCAAGCAGACCCTTGCATACTCGCAGATGTATAAACTATAACACGCCCTTAAATACAAGCTTTTTTTTCTAGAAAAGTTGATTAACTCCACTCTGTGAAAATGAAAACACAAAAACTGACTTAGACTTGTATAAGCGCTTTGAGTGCTCTGACTGAGTAGAAAAGCGCTATATAAGAACTAATCCATTTACCATTTACCATTTACCCAAACCACAAAAGTCATGTGGCAGAGGGGAAAAATACAAAGCACAGTAACACAGGCAAAGAACAAAGGAAAGAAAACATGTGATCATACAGAAACAGAGGGGAAGACAAGAGTGGCCACACACAAAGGGCTGATTGGGAAATGAGACACAGGCAGACACAAGGCACAGGTCAAAACAATTAAGGGACAGACAATCGGGACAATCGGGAAAGGAGAGAAGAGCAACAGCAGGAAGTAACAACTGTGATAAGACACACAATAAAAAAAAAAAAACCTTTAAGCTGAAACAGGAAGTTACTACAAGACAACTAAGCTAGAGACAGGGAGACATAAAAAAGCAGGAGGAGATGGTAACAATAAAACCAATAAATACACACAAGGATGATGACAAGGTTAGTCAGACTGAGTATGTAAATTTATTCTGATGGACTAGTAGGAAAAAAAGAAAGCTTATGGAGCCCACATGTTTTTGTACATACATACATACAATACCAGTCAAAACGTTGACCTCATTATTTGAAACTTTGGCTTTATTTAATATGACCAGCAACCGTATGGACTGGGAGATATGAAAAAAAACAAACTTATGGACACTGATTTACATCACAATATAAATGAAATCACTATGTCTGTCAAGCTTAAAGGTTAATTTTTACTCTTAAGTGATGATATAAGATTAATTTTGATTTTAATATTTATTTTCTGTCAGCTCTTGAACATGATAAATGTACTATAAAACATTATACAACTATAATAAAATAAATAACACAGGGATATATAATAAGCTTAAAGCTTGGAAAAGTCTAATACCTGTAATATATATAATGCATTTAATATGTCCTCCTGACCTATATGCTATTTGCGACGTTACATATCCACTATGAAAGCAGACCTAGAAATCTGCTGGTTTCTGGGTTAAACTCAATATTCAGTAAAGCTAGAAACATTACTTCTGCTTAATATCAGCTTTTATTTAGATTCCAGCACCCACATAGGCTGCCAGTTAAACACCACTTACTGCATATATGTGGGAACACTTAGCTCTGAACAAACCAAAGCAGACGTAACAGCCATCAGGCTGGTTTGTAAAAAAAAATTAAACTTCTAAAAAGAGCATCAGAGCAGCTAAAAGATAATAGAAGTATTATAGCGTCTATAAAGAATCAATAGTTACCTGCAGCAGTGCCGTTCACTCAGCATGTAGGATTATTTTCTGCAGCGTTGCTGCACAGACTGTGACTGTGATTTTACACTACAGCAGCAAAGCCAGCAATTAGCCACATTTCTGAGCAATGCCACAATTTTATATATATATATATATATATATATATATATATATATATATATATATATATATATATATATATATATATATATCCACCCATTTCCTTCATTATATTTTTAAAGGCAGTGGGTTCTTCTCGTTATGCCAACATATCTCATCACCTCCTTGCATCTCGCTTCTCCTCAGCATGTAGCTGATGCAGGATACATCGGTTTTTCCTCGCTTTAAGCTTCTCTCTCTGTGTAAACGGTAAATGGACTGGTATTTACGTAGCACATTTTTAGTCTTACTGACCACTCAACACACTTTTACACTACCAGCCACATTCATACTGCACTTAGAAGCTTTTATCTGTCACACACACTCACATGCCGATGGATGCATCGTGGGCAATTTGAGGTTCGGTATCTTGCTCAAGGACACTTTGACATCTAACTAGTAGACAGCCTGCTCTATCTCCCGAGCCACTGCCACAGCCACTTTTTGTCACCATAAGGTGCATTTAAGGGATTGGACCATTCTCAGTGATGGTGGATGGGGAATGATTTCCCAGTCACACAAGAAGGAAGGAAAAGGAATAAAATCGTAATGCAATGATTTGCAAATCTCATTAACCTATATTTTATTCACACTAGAACATATAAAAACCATATCAAATGTTTAAACTGAGAAATTTTACTATTTAAAAATAAAAAAACGATTTCATAAATAAGCTAATGTTTATTAGCTAATTTTGAATACGATGGCAGCAACATGTCTCAAAAACATTGGATCGAGACAACAAATGGCTGAAAAAAACAGCAGGGGGAACATTTTGCAACTAATTAACTTAATTAGCAGCAGGTCAGTAACATAACTGGTTTAAAAAGAGCATCTTATAGAAGCAGAATTTCTCAGAAATAAAGATGGGCAGAGGTTCACCAATCTGTAAAAATGTGTCTGTGGACTGTGGTTGTATTATGAAACAGATTTCTGTTTCCCTCAAGACTTTCAGAAAACACATCTATATACTGACATAATGTATATTCATCACTCTATTTCTACAATAGTAGACAGGAGATTTTAATCAAGTTAATACCTTTGGAGTTAAAAATGTGTCAGAGTAATATGCTTCCTGAGAGAACAAATTTAATTACAACACAAAGACTGCCCTCACTGACATAATTAGTGTTCTGACATTTAACATGTATTTCTCATAGATGTTGGTGAATCATTTGACATGCATACTTGGGCACTCTGCTGGTTTCTTTCTATGTTATTTGTGTTTCAGCAGAAACACAAAGGCAGAGCTTTTGCTTCTTTATTTAATCATTATTAGGAGTTATTTGGAGTACGTTCTCTAAAGATCTGATACATCCACAGTCCACCCACACAGGTGTTTTTTGCTTGTCATACCTGATTTAATCTATTCTGAAGACTGCGTGGGCGACTCGATTGACAACTTTCTGACTCACCTGCTCATGCTGTTGCACCTGTTAGGCTGGAAGAATTTCACCTTTTTTTAGCTGTTTTTATTAGCGCATTTCCTGCGCTTTGGTTAACTTGTGTAATTCTGAGGTTTTTTTCATGTACAATCATTCAGACAAAGAAAGCATATGTATGAATGCAAGATCAGCTTCTCATTTAATTAGAAAATATGAACCTTATCTTCTATATGGTTATTTCTCAGCACTGGAAGCTTCACCATGGCAGCAGGTCTTATGTGATTTAACTGTGATAACCTTTCCTGGCTTTGACACAAAATGCCAAAATTCACGGCTCAACCATCAGTACCACTTAACAACGGACTCATAAAACTGTGCAGCCATCAAGTCATCAAGTTCCATCTGTCACATATTACATGCATTTGGACTCCAACTTTACAGCATATTTCCCTTCTTTTGTCTAATAAGTTACAGCTAATTCTTATTTTGCCTGAAGACACAGGTGTGATGCAGATGATTATCGATGTCGTTCACATTCCATGACATTTTGATATTTCATAGCAGCTGAAAAACACTGGGAAAAGTCCTGATATTGTGTGTCCTGGCTCACTGGAACGGGACAATTATCAGACAGTTCTGTTCTCAAGTTGTTCATCTGACTTCTGTGTGTTTATGTGCGTTTATGACCACTCAGAATAACTTTATATTGATTTGCAGTGACTGTTCACTCTAGCAGGACAGGTAGACCCAAACCATGCCAGCAAAAAACCCCCCACCCACACCTAAGCATATCAGAGCCACAGGATCTTCCAACTGTGAGGCTCGAGGGTTTGTTTGTTTTTTTCCTTTAATTTGTCAAACGCCTGCAGTTCACAGTTCTACACTGTTTCACAGACTCACTGTGAATATGCACAGTACATGGATGCACACCGAGAGACACATACAAACACAGACACATCCTTCATCCACAGGGATCTGACTGATAGCCTGATCCATTTCCTGTATCCATTAGAGGCGGCTCTAGATTATGCAATTCATCCCAAGGCTATCATCCACCTCTATCAATAATAAACATCTCCACGAAACTAGGGCTAGCCTCAGAGGATGGAGACGCCACCGCCCAGCACGTTCTACTTCTGATGAAACCCTCTGCCCGCTCGGCTCCCACTGAATGTCGCATTTGCTTTCCACACTACTTGTCTTCAGCTGCTGAGACCCCAGGCGCAATCTTTACTTATGCTTATCAAAGCTGTATCAACTCTTACTGAGATGGCTCAGTGCCCGTGGTGGTGGCAGAGAGCACCTGTGGCTTATGACAAGAGACAGACGCTCACGTCCGAGATTCCTCTGCGTCTGCAATGCGCCCTCTTTCCATCAGCCTGCCTTGTCCTCAGTTGATTGATGTCTGGTGCAGCATTTGTGATTTGACCTTGTAGTGAAATGAGGTAGTAAGGGAGCTCAGAGAAGGGGAACGAGTGTATATTATAACACATAAATACCATTTATGATTTGAATGAATTCACATTTCATTCAGCTATTCATTTGCTTCTTCAGACGCGTGTCTTTTCACCTGTCGCATTACTGCTAATTATTGTTTTCTTTTGTTGAATGAATGTAAAGAGATACTAAATTAAAGATAAATTTAAGCTTCAGTTGGTCTGTACCAGCATATCTCTAAAGGCAGTCCAATCTCCAAGCATGAAATAGTCACAAAATGTGATTACTGTTCCTATTCATGGACATGAATTGGCCTTTTATTGTGGCAGTGACAGGAGTGTGGCTGAAGAGGGCATTGGGTGGCTCCGTCAGCCTGTAATATGATTGCCCCCTTCTGGTGTATTATATAATCATAGTTATAATATAATACATTATAATCCAATAATACTTTGTTAAACAATGTTTTTGAAACCAACTTTTACAACAGACATTCTGATTGAATTTTATAATTTCCCATGAGCTTGACTGGTTGTCGATCCCGGCTGCACCTCCCAAAAATTCACCCAAGGTCAGAATGTGCAATGCTCAGAAAAACTGCAAAAAACCCAAGAGCTACATCTGAGACTCAACAGGCGTCAGTTAGGATGCTAAATGTTAAAGTTCATGACAGTAAGATCAGAAAAAGACTGAGCAACTATGGTTGTTTAGACGGGTTCTCTAAAAAGAACATGGCAGAACAATGTCCTCTGGACAGATGAGACCAAAGTGGAGATGTTTGCCCATAATGCTCCACACCAGCATATCAGCACAAACATCTCAAACCAACTGTCAAGCACAATGGTGGAAGGGTGATGATTTCGGGTTTGTTTTCCAGCCACAGAACCTGGGCACCTCGCAGCCACTGACTAAAGTACTCTTGAGTCAAATGTGAGGCCATCCATCCAACAGGTCAACCTTCCCCAGAAATGTGTCATGTAACTGACTGAAATCTGCCTCGGGTTCATTTAAATGTTATTTAAAAAAATCTAATTTATTTGTTTTATATTTCAAAAAGATGTTTGTTTTTTTTAAAGCTTTTGTCAGAAATAGTGCATTTTATTACTCAGATACTCCAATTGTTAATCCATGATTTGGCTGTAGATTAATTAAGGTAATTGCTCAAAATCTTTCTGTAAACCCTTTAATCTCAGTCAGCATTCAAGAAACTGTCCTGTTGTTAATTCGACATATTCACAGTTTTATTGATGGGTTAATGTACAGTGTGAGGATAGCAGGAAAAATTCTGACTGATAGTTTCATCTGGTTCAATCTATGAATAAATAAAATCTAAAATGAAAACATCTGTTTTATTTAAACATCACAAAAATTGTTTTTTTTAATCTTTTATCTGAGAAATAATATATTTTGCATAAATTTTAATTATTAATCAACAATCTTGTTGCAGATTGAGGAAGGTTATTGCCTTTTGTGAACCATTTCTTCTTATTAACAATCAAGAAGATAAGACACATCGCTACTCTTTTGTTACTAGACATAGTGTAGCAGTTAGCAACAGAAATATGGAATACTGAGTAAAATGGCCTTCTCTAATAAGATAATAATATATCAAATCATTAGATTATTGGTTTGTCACAAAGTCAAAACTGGGTGAGATCAGTGCACAATATCTATTTTGATGAACCCATTATGTGCTGGATCACTGTGCTGATATTTAAAAAAAAAAAAAACATTTATCAGATTATCAGTTTCACGTCAGGGACTGACCTTCATCCATGCAGGAAAAAGAGACAACCAAATCCCTAATGATGGCTCTCACACAAGGAAGCTAAGGGTGGTGTAGTTTGGTGTGTCCGTGATAATAGTCGCTGACAGAGCTGGGCTCAATTTCCCTTCACTTCCAGTTATGTCAAAGTTGGCTTCCTAGAGAGAAGGGACTCCACTTAAGTTAGTACCAACCAAAAACCGAGTTGCTGACAAAGGCATTGTCTCATGAGTACAGTAAAGTTTTATTTTGTTTAAGACAAACTTTAGCAAAGCCAGGTCCCAAACACTTACAAGTAGATGTCACATGAGGTGAAAAAAATCCCCAACAATAAATCCCAGAGGAAGGCCATCCGAGTGACAAATCTGTTCTGTGCCTGACAATGTGTTGTATTCCAGAGACCTCCTGGATAGAGCCATGTCAAGCACTGTCTGGGTAAGTGACAAACTGTTTTCCCATGATGCTTTGCCATGTTTACGAACACTGGTCAAGTCCTTACAATGAAGGAAAAGACAAAGAGAGTGGCATAGGACAGCAACAAGGCAGGGTGAGTTGTTTGGACAAGTGAGAGGGAGACAGAGAAGGGAGTTACTGTGACAACGGGAAGATGGAGAGAGATAGAGCAAGACTGGGAGGTGGCTTGTGCTTCTGCTCTTTAACCGCTTCGCAGTCTTCTCTTGATTAGGGCCTAGCCTGCCAGTCCCTGCGGAGTCTCCCCAGCCTAGTCGCTGGAGACAGACTCCTCTGTAATAGTGTCTGACAGGCCAGCCAGACCCACAGAGGAGCTGACACAGATCCTCCGTATTTCAGGAGAGACGCCCGGCACAATTCCTCCCCGAATCCCGTGTCTTCCTTCTCTGTCTTCCCACTGTATCAAGCAGACTATTTAGGCTGTCAATGATATATATCACATACACTACATCTGGATATGAGAGCTCGTGTTTGTGTTGTATTCTGTAATATTCTGTAACCCAACCCTGAGAATTATGGTTGCAGCAGAATTTGGCTGTTTAAAGATATCAAGAAAAATCGGGCATACTTTTTAAAGCTTATTATTAAAAAAGAAAATCATTTCAGTAAATAGTCTAGGATCACATGCTAAACAAACATAATTATGTTAAAAGTACCATTCCATGAATAACTCATATTGAGAGATGAGAAGGAGTTGTGATCCACCATAGCAAAGTT
Organism: Archocentrus centrarchus; assembly: GCF_007364275.1. Lineage (NCBI taxonomy): Eukaryota > Metazoa > Chordata > Actinopteri > Cichliformes > Cichlidae > Archocentrus > Archocentrus centrarchus. The sequence continues at coordinate 6,651,102 of NC_044366.1, forward strand.
CTGACAGGTAAGATTGGAGAACCTGAAAAATTAATTGACCCAAATAATTAAAACGACATTTTTCCACAGTTGGTGCTTTGTCCTGCTTAGTTGACCGCGCTGACGTGTTGACACATCGAATGCTGATACGTCTGCTGCCACGATAATAAACTGAGCACAGAATTAGTTCAGGTGATCCAACATCAGCTTTTTGTAAATTTTGCACAAGTTGCACTATTTAAGCTGCTTTGGGCTGCTTACAGCTGCTGCACATCTGCAAGCAATTTTGCAACCCACTTCCACACCAGTCGCTCGTTTCATGATGTTTGGCCAATCAATTTCAAGTCATTGACGCCTACTGTGTTCTTAATAGAAATCTTGCCGCTCCCTTCCACATACTTTCTTTGTATGCATATGGTAGGACGTGCTCTCTGTCTTATGTGTTCCATGTATGCATGTTAGAATGGGAAGGTCCCAGATCAGAGCCCTATGACAAATATAAATTACACAGATGGAAATAGCTACAGTCCTTTGATTGTAGTAGTCCTGTCTGATGTGAAGGAGACTGGAATTCCACTTGTGCTTCTCAAGGTCTCTTCCTCAAATGAACCATAATAATTCAGAAACTAACCTTTACAGAAACTAATCAAAAATGTTGCTTTTTTGTTATGAAGTGCTTTCAAGCATTGGGAAGTAGAACAAACTGCTCAGAACTACAAACTCTTTTGTGCTGCAGTTGCAGCAGAAATAACAACAGAATCTCCCGACATAGAATACAGACACTTGAGGCAAATGGTAAAAAATGTATTTAGTATTTTTATGATTTTTTTTTTTTTGGTTGATTGAATGGCTAGTTGTTCAAGCAAAATAAGAATAGGAAGAATGTAATTTATTTTTCTTCACTGGTTAAGAAAGTGGCTTAGACACGCAGTTGCTATGAAGCATTTTTTTTTGGGGGGGGGGGTCTAAAATAAGTTATTTTTAAGAGCATATCCAATCACCTTTGGCATTTAACTGTGACTCATAATATGTACCTGAGAGGTCTCCATGACAATCTTTTTCCACCATAAAATTTCAGTAACTAATTTATATGTTCTGAAAGAAAGTCACATGCTCCATCAACTTAGTCATTCTCAACATAATCAAATTTTTTTTTTTTTTTTTTTTTTTTAAAATCTAGGACCCCGCTGTTACAGCTTATCCCTAAAAGTTGATGCTTTCAATCATCAGCGGAATATCCCTGATTTAACTGAAACTCTTTGAGCTGAAGATTAATTTATCCACATGGCACCATGCTTATGATTAACTGATTAGCTGAAATCTGATTTGGAGTGATTCTCTTGTTACAGCTGAGCCTTTCATGTTCAGGGAACATGGTCTTCTCAGTAACCTTTCTGTGAATAGGTCCAGTTTTGTGCCTGCCTGCCCATCAATATACAGTATATGCAAATTCAGAAGAGCATCTCTCAATGCACAAGCAGATGGACTACAGAAACAGAAGACCACACTGGGTGCCACTTCTATCAGCTAAGAACAGTAAACAAATGCTTTCATTTGCATGGGGTCAACAAAACAAAAGACTGAAAAAATGTTGCCCGGTCTGATGAGTCTCCATTTCTGCTTTAACATTAGGACCTTTTGATCAGAATTTGGCATAAACAACATGAAAGCATAGATTCACCCTGCCTTGTATCAAATGTTCTGGTGGTGCAACAGTATGGGTGATTTTCTCGTTACACTTTAGGTCCCCTAGTATCAACTCAGCATCGTTTAAACACCGCAGCCTACCTGAGTATTGAAGCCGACCGTGTCCATCTCTTTATGATCACAGTGTACCATCTTTTGATGGTTGCTTCCAGCCATGCCACAAAGGTCAACTCATCTCAAACTGTTTTTTTTAACATGACAGTGAGTTCACTGCATTCAAGTGGCCTGTAGAGTCACGAGACCTCAATCCAACAGAGCACCTTTGGGATGTGGTGGAACGGGATTTGCATCACAAATGCAAATCTGCAGCAACTGTGTGATGCTAATATGTCAATATGGACCAAAGTCTCTGAGGAATGTTTCCAGCACCTTGTTGAATCTTTGCTACAAAGAATTAAGGTAGTTCTGAAGGTGAAACTGGTCTCCAGCCCAGTACAAGCCAGGTGTAACTATGTCAAAATTATTCCAATTATTGCAGTGAACAGCCAAATTCAGATCACCTGACAAAACTGAGATACTGGTCAACTCAAGGAAATAAACTCAACATTATTCAAATACTTAGTCCCAGTAGGTACATGTGGGTCTGGATAAAATGATAATTGAATGCAAATATATGGAATGGGGTCTCCATCAAAAGCTACTGTTAATACCACCTGGGCCTGTGTGAAAGTGTGTATGATGATTTTACATTCCATATTATTAGATTATTTGCGTGGAAGTGGAGGCTGTGTTGTGTTAATCTGCTGAAAGAGGAAGGTGGAGAAAGAGGGAAGGCCAGGTGTGTTTCAGCTGTTTAAGGTGCACTCAGGCATTTATTGCTGCGCGTACGTGATTTTGAAAGGTGTGTGTGTCAAAATGTTTTCGCAGCTTCTTGTTTAGTGCAATATGAAGGACGTAATGCCCTTCCACACCCTCCCATCAACATCATATGAACCCACATTAGCTCTCATCCCTCTTTGATGTGCTGTGAGCTTCAGCAGTCCAGCCATCACAACCCAAACATTAGACGGCTTCCGGCAGTGAAAAGTGGCAGAGCAATTTGAGGTCAGACATAACAGCGAGGAGTGGCCACATCAAACAACCAGCGGGGAGCACATTGAGGACCAAATGTGCTGCCAACATTATCCTAAATTCTTTTATATAAAGTCAATAAATATGCTTTGCAGTCTGAATGTACAGTTTGACGTTGGCTGTGTTTAGAGAGGTCATACTAGATAATGTCTGCATGCGCAAACATCACACTAAAACATTTATGTACACTGGCCTGAATTATTGGCCTATATGTAGCTTTCTAAATCAAAGTCATCGTACACAGTCCTGCTAAACGCTTAATTCTCTTTTACTTTTTGTGATGATCCAGTAGAAGGCACGCAATATAGACAACCCCAATTCCAAAAAAGGTGGGATGCTGGGTAAAATATTAAAAAAAAAGCAGAATACATCCAAGCATTCTATGCAGCTTGTTCTGTTCATGGTCGCAGGGGGAGTCTATCCCAGCTGTCATAGGGCGAGAGGCAGGGTACACCCTGTACAGGTCACCAGCCTGTTCCAGGGCTAACAATTTAGAATCACCAATTAACCTAACCCCCACTAACTGCATGTCTTTGGACTGTGGGAGGAAACCGGAGTACCCAGAGAAAACCCACGCAGACACAGGGAGAACATGCAAACTCCACACAGAAAGGACTGGGCCAAGGTGTATTCAAACCCAGACCTAGCTGTGAGGCAACAGTGCTAACCACCACACCACCATGCCGCCCCAAAGCAGAATGCACTAATTTGCAACTCTCATAAACCCATATTTTTCTCACAACAGAAAATAGGAAAGTATATCAAATGTTTAAATTGAGAAAATGTGCGATCTTTTTGTATAAAAAAAAGTATATTAGAGAGGTAAAGTTTCTCAAAATTAAAGATGGGCAGACGTTCACCAATCTGCAAAAAACTGCATCTACAAATTTCATAATAAAAGGCTGTGAATGTCTGATAATTTACAATTCATCAAAAAAAAATCAGAGATCCTGGGAATATCTATGTGCACAAAGGAAAAGGCCAAAAACTCTATATTGGATGCCCATGATCTTCAGGCCCTCAGGCAGTATCGCATTAAAAACATGAAAATCATAGCATGAACTCAGGAACACTTCTAGAACTCAGTGTCAGTAAATATAGTTTGCTGTGCCATCCACAAATGCAGTTTAAAGCTCTATAATGGAAAGAAAAAGCCAAATGTGAACATGACCCAGAAACTCCACTGTCTACTCTGGGCTAAAGATTTCAAATGGACTGGTGGTATGTGGTTGCCTTCGTGCCTATGGAATTGGAAACTTCCCCATCTGGAAAGGCACCATCAGTGCTGAAAGGTATCCACAGCAGCATAATTTTTTAGAGCAACATATCCTGTCCAGGGAAGGCCTTGCAAAGTTCAGAAAGACAATGCTAAATGCATACTGTACCTATCAAACCAGCATGTTTTCATAGTAGAAGGGTCTGCTTGCTGAAATGGGTTTGTATAATACAAGTGATATATCTGAATGTATACAGTTGTTTTATTAGCTGATAACTGAGCTTGCTATCAAATGTGATAGTAATAGCTGTACACAGTTAAGGATGTAAATCACATATAATATACCATAAAACAGCAGTTACAAGTGCTACAGCAGGAGACAGGATGGGAACAGCTGTCCTCCATATCAAAGCAGACTGTCCACCATAAACCTCTTCTTTCAGAACATTTGCAGCACTAAAAAAATTACACTACTTCTGTCTGTGTTGCTGAGCGACAGCAGGTTATCTCCATGACTAGAAAAGGTCATTTGTTAGGAAAACATGTGACATAGTTTTTTGGGGGGATAATAAACAAAGGTATACAAAAGATGCATGTAATACTGCTGGGTGACCTTCTCCATAGTCAAAATAGAAAAATAGCAACCCAATATAGCAATTGTCTGATAATCATCTGATAGCTTCTGTAGCAAGGGTATTTGCCAGCCTTGCTGGCCAGAGAGAGAAAGTGATGGTGGGCAGGTTGTTTTCTAAAAAATAATAACATTAATATGTCTCTTTTTAAAAAAAATTCAAACTTCTTTTTACATGTGTAAAGGGGCTCACTGTGTCATCCACACACAAAGCCGAGTCCTTCACTGTCAAACACACGGTAAGACAAAAAGTTATGAAGGGTTGATAAAGAGGGCAGAGGTGGGAGCCCTGGTGCCAGGTCAGTTTGAAGTGCTGGATGTATGCTGAGATGCTGACATGACATTATAATAAGGCATTTTAGAATTAAATTGAAATTTAATAATAATCAGCCCTCAAGGATCTCCAAGATCATCGTCTTCAAGCACAGCCCTAGAATATAGCCACTGTGTAGTAACCCATTGCTTAGTAAAGTCTTGATGGGAGACTGAATATTTTTGCCATCACTCCCTGAATCTGACTGAGACCAAGGGACACTCTGTGCTCATAACGTACCAACTTTTCGGTCACAAGACAGGCCGGCCCTAAAACTACCTTCTTCATTGTTGTTTTTTATTTTAATGGGAACCAACTGGTAACTAGCAACTGAGATCATAAACTCACCACCAAGTTTTTACTGCGGTCATATTCAAGAGAACCAATTGTTGTTTTCCTGTAGACTTCTATTCAAGCAGAGAAGACTTTTTGCTTCTGCTGGTCATTCAAAAGAATGTGGTTTTAAGGAACTACTTTACTAGTCTCACTTTTCAGACCTCAAAGCTCTGCCCATCTTATATATGTAGCTGATGAAAACCCTGATCAGCGTAACTGCCCATGTATTAAGTCCAACTAGGAAGGATTTGCTAGTATGAACACTTTGACTGCCAGTGCTTTGCCCGTGTTAATCTGCAGCAACACTGGCAAGTTAAACTCCCAATCAAGTTTTGTACCTGATTTATTTAAACCCACACAGGCAATGTTGGGACTATGTGAAGCAGCATTAAATGAAATCCTTAGTGCCACAGTAGTAGCCTTAAGGAAAAATCATACAACTCTCAGTTATGTTGATTTTTATTGCCTATTCATAAAAATTTAGCCAAACCCTTTTCTTTACTATGGGCCATTATGATTATGAATCTGTAAGATACATATTTTTAAATGTGCCAGTAATTCTGGTTAAATGCCGCTGTCGAACAGCCACAAAGATAAGATCCTGCAAGAGTCTTTTTATTTGCAAATGACAATATGGCTAAACTATCCAAATATTACAGCAGTAATATTCTGTCTTCAGGAAACGTGCCATGTTACCGGTGCCAGCCAATTTGCAGAAAATCTCATATACCAAACCTGACCTACCTGGAACACTACAAGGACTCTGGGCTGGTAGTCATCAGCTTCGAGTAGTACATAATCCCGAGATAAATGACCCATCACATTACTTACATCTGCTGTGTTAACATCTGCCTCCCATTCATCCGCAACACCTTCTGCGGGAGATGCTTGGATGCTTTTACAGATATTCCATTCTCATACTGCTGTAATGTAACATCTTAATCATAAACAGAACTGCTGCATCTACTCGCACTGCTTTCCAACTCCCTGCCCTTTGAGACTTGAATGCCTTTCAAAAGGAATTTCTGTCAAAGATTTGCTTGCAGACATTCTATCACATGCTTCGGTCATCATTTCTGCCAACACTTTTCCCTCCAAATTTTTGTAAAAATAATTTCCTTCCATTTCCATTTTTAACTCTTGACTTGTTCCCAGACTCGCCTGAATAAACACAGGTTTATTAAGCAATAACTGATACCTTTGGTGTCACCAATTTTGATTTTGTTTTTGACAGGTCATTTGTCTTTTAAAGTGTCATCGTATTATTGTGATTATTGTACTACTAAAAACATTTTGTGGTACAATGTGAAAGACATTTATATTATGTAATTACATAGCATCCTCATCCTGCTACCTAAAACACTCCCTCTCCTGCACACAAATTTAATTAATTGCTTAACCTGTTGCAGTAATTTGCACCTAAGTATCATTATTCCTCTGCCTATTAAAATTCATTAACCAACATTACCAGTTGTAGATTAAATGCATCAGCCCAGGAGAAAATTAAACAAAATGTAGAACGTATAAGCTAACTAGTGTTATCTAGAACTGCAAGTGCATGATTGTTCCTGCATTTGTTCCTGCTACAGGCTATGAAACATCTTCAACTTCCACTAAAGAATTATTACTGCATTCCTGACTCAAAAAGTATTGTCACTGAGTGTACAAAGGCACTGCTGGTGGGTCGCAGTAATGACAGAAATTTAGTTTGAAATTACTCACAAGAATTTAAAGTTACATAGTCTTATAAAAAAGTTAATTAAAATGGTAATAGGAGGTGGTTATTTTGTGATATTACTCATTACTCTGAGCTAAATTTACTGCTCTTGTATTGAAGTTTGTGCCTCAGTGGCATGTGGGTTGGCATTAGCACTTTAGATTAGCATTAGCAATTTATAGGCAAGAGCCTGTGTTGTTTATGTTTTTTAAATACAATTTTCAAGGCTATACATCACTTTCTCTTGTTTTTTGAATAGAGCAAAGATTTAAAATTGGGTAGGCCTCATGGGATTTTCTGGTTTTTAAGTGGGCTGCAGCACTCCTGACTTTGGGAATGGCTGTTCTAACCTACCAAAGTGTTTTTTTCTAAAACTTTGGTTAGAAAATTCTTATCAGCACCGGGAAATGTTAAAGACCCAATATGATCTGATGTGTACCATCTCAGACAGTGAAGTATGTACATATATAGGAATAGGACAGGAAGAAGACAGCGAGGGGTGGAGATGCACCAGGGACTTGCCTGCATCTGAGTCTGTATATATGGATGAGTCTACAGTGATTCTAGGGCAATTCAGTGGCATGCAGGTGCAAAGGTGTATGTGTGTTGAAGCGTTTTGTTTTTTTAATGGATGAAGAGAAGCCCAGAAATATCAGAATAACTTTAGAAAGACTTCCTGGGAGTGTAACACCAGTCTTTAAAGTAATTTTTCTTGAACAGAGGTGAGTTTACGACCTGTTGTGCAAAGTTGAGCACAGTTGAACCTGATTCTTACTCGTTTTTGTAGCATGTTTCGTCATTGCTCAATAAACTCTTCATATCAGATTCTTCTAGACTTTTTTTCTAAGAATCCACAAAACATTTAAAAACTGAGGAATTTAAACAGGACATGTGCCATGAGTTTTATATATTGCATGGTGGAGGAAACTGGATAAATACATTCACAATTCCCTTTTTACTTTCCTTTTCTTGTTTTTATATGTCTCCTAAGCAACAGTCCTCTAACTGTATCAAACTCATTGATATTGATTGACATTAAAGTCAGAAGGCCAGCATAAGTTCATGGAAACAGTCAGGGCAGCTATTGATTTAATTGATTATTTATTTAATAATTCTGTTTGTATGTGCATTTTTATATGAAGCACACTGAGTTTATCTGCATGAAATGCTGTAAAAATATGAATAATTTGGCTAGATATCCTTCAATCTTATTTGAATTCACTTGATAGATTTCTGTTTTCCTTAGAATCTACAGTGTAAACAGGAGAAGCATATGAACATCTGGATTTCATGCAGAATCCATTTATCACTTGTTCTCTGTGGGTTTGTGGGTTTTTTCTAGTAAAACAAGTGCAATTAATCGGGTTGATAAACATCATTTTTCCTGGTATCCTATCTTTACCTCTCAGCAGTCCTATCCTCCGTGCAGCTAATTTCTTGACCATCCTCATTCTCAATCCATGTTATCAAATGCTCAGAAGTGACAGATATATGCCCATATATATGGGTAGTATTTCCTTACAAGATTGTAAAAGATTGCATATGTTTCCTTCAATGACACTTTCAGCTCTTTCTGGGTAATATTCAGTTGTACAAATAGGCCTAACATGCAAAACTTGAGCTGACCCGATGTTTTTCTTGGTTTACAAGATATATTCAGGAATAATTAAAAGACTCCTTATCTCTTGCCAGGTAGATAAAATATCAATGTTGAAATGACTGATTCAATCCTTTATGGGCCAGACCAACTTTAATGATGTAAGAGGGGGGATTCCCTCACGTGATAGCATTCATACAAAGGCACCAGTATCATAGTGACTCTTACTTTAGAGCAGATTAACTGGATGATTGTCTACCTTCATTTGCTCAACAGTTAAAACTGGGAATTACCCCAAATTTCCTAATGGGTGACTCAGGCATTGCCTGCCATATCCAGGTCAGGGCAACTTGGGAAAGATGTTCGGCTTCAAAGTTGGCATGTGTGCTTTCGTGTTAGAATTATTACTTTAAAATAAATAAAACCAAAATTCATCAAATTATTACTTTGGAAAGAAGATCAGTAACAACAAAAACAAGCAAAAAAATACATTCCTGTGATTCCTAAATTTAAACTTCCTCTGTTTCCTTCCATCATATCTTATGTCTTTCAGAGTCTTTGGAGAAATATATGTAAATTTAGCATCTAGTTATTAGACATTGCTCCAGCGACTCCTAACTTTAACAATTTATCACAAAGAACCATTACTGAGAGCAATGAATTGTTCCATTTACCCTTTAGTGGACAGTTTTAGTTGAAGTATTTCACATCGCCGTGAGTGCACATACTTTTAGACTAGACGATCCCTTTGGGAATCAGCGCTGTGACCTGACATTAACAAAACCAAACCAGCAACAATAGCTTTCCCCAGCAGCTGTTGTGAGATGAATTACCCGGAAACTTTATGTGATTAGTCAGGGTATTGCATTAGCAAAGACAAGACGTAACTCATTTTCAGGTACAAGCGCACATGCTGCTTTGTAGCAGTTTGACTCGGGTTAGTGAGAGAAAGTCTCGGTTCTTTAAAGAGTCAGTGTGAGGCGAATCTAATGCATCTTGGCAATGAATAGTGTCCATTGATTCCACCACATCAAACTCTCTTCCTCTTCACAGAGCCCCTTGCATGTCTCTTGCTTGGGGTTTTCTTTTTTTTCGTGTGCGAATGTGTGCACACATAGATTTCGCTGGAACAAAGGAAATCCTTCCAAGATGAGAATTTATGCAACTTTCCCCTCTGAAGGCTTGAACGAACTGCCAACAGGAGAAAAATCTTGGATCCATTTATTTGACAGTGATTAGGAGTGACTGATTATTTCAGGGCATGGCATCACTTGCTAGGCCGGGGGGGGTCATGTTTATGTTGACTGATGAAATAAAGACACTGACATCAGGAACTCTCCCACACAAACAAAACAAAGTATGCATAGAAAGTTGCCCTCTGACTCATGGTATTAAGCCAGAAATTGCAGTGTGACCTGTTCTTTTCTGAGAACATAGAGAGTGCCTCAGTGCACAGCGACAGCTGTATCAGTGTGAGATCTCCTGAAGAGGAATGGAGCTGTAATGTCATTTATCTGCAGGCCTCTGTTAACGTTTGCTCCCAGGGAAGTACGAAATTGAGATAAAAACTGGTGACCAATGGAGTGTCAGGCTGCCTAGTGCCTGCTCGCGCTGATGACGTTCTGATAAAAGCGACAGATGAGAACACGTGCCACATCCTCAGATCCCAGTGGCTTCTATTATCTGGGGCTCTGTATATTCATTGGCAAAGCTTGCAAACGTTATACCAAAATCAATACTCTGCTGACTGGCTTGCTCCTTTTTTATTATAGGTCTGGCCATAAAGTTAAGTATGAGTCATTATCAAGAACAGCCTAATTTCCCAGATTTATGCCATTAACGAGGGCCTTTCAGTCTTTGGTCTCATCAGTGACAGTCTTGTTTATGAATGTGGAGAGTGTAGTCAACAAGGATAGTAACACAGGTTTTCAGAGGGAGCTATAAACTGGGCGCATGCTATGCAGCCACTCCCCTTGGGGCTAATATTGTCTAATCAAGACAATGGACTTCGATCCAATTGATTCTATAAATCTTTAACTTATTATTTCAGACACAGCAAAGATTACCTTTCACGTCAATATACGTGTATGTTTCCAGTAGCATACAGTGTGATTTTAGCTCTGTCATATATGTGTGTGTATATATATATATATATATATATATATATATATATATATATATATATATATATATATATATATATATATATATATATGGGCATTTTTTATGTTTTATATGTTTACAAGTACAATTTCAATTACTTTAAAGCACCTGACACCCAAATCATTTTGATTTATTGCAAAAAGCAAACACACTTCTGTCCATCAACTGTTACTAGATGAAGGATCCTGGCTGTCACGACTCTTACAGCTGTACTGTCTGCAAACTGAGATTTAAGGTACTTAATAGTCACCAATCAGCTGCTTAGAATGATCACTTGTACATGTATAAAATGCAGGAATTGGATTCTGGGATTGTAGTATACCATGTATATTTATTCCATTGAGGATTTTAATCAAAGGCTATATAGGGAATAAAATCACACACTAACAATATGAACACCAAATAAAATTTGCATACATTTCAATTGCTTGTCACAAGCAGACTGCACCAGCTAAGTAACGGCTCAGTCACATGGAAGTAAAAGCAGAACAGCAAACTACTTGCAACTAGGAAAAATTGATGGCCAGTGACTGCATTGAATTTTTTTTCAGATTCAGTGACCAATTGCAAGTAGTTGTGGCAACAAACTGTTCACAAAGAGGCTGTGCATGCAACACCTTCATTCGCTGGGTGACTACTTTTGGTCACAAGGCAATTGAGCAGGTGGCCTGAGTTCCAAACACTCACCGTCCAACTCGGACCAACTGCAATCACAATCACAGCAACCAACCAGTGGTTGCAGTCCTGGTCCCTGACTTTGAAGCAACTGTTTCATAGACAATGAGATTGCAAGTTCTCTGCACACAGTCACAATGATTTTAATCCAAACACTGTTTTCTGTAGTGTGACTGTAGCATTAGTGGCTTTGGAACTAGCACTTGGTTTAACGGCTAACGGCCAAGGAACAAAAGTTGGAAAGTTAGCCAGTATACATCAATGTATGGTAATTAATGGGCACAGTTAGCCAAATGTGCTAACCATTGCCATATGTTAGCATAAATAAAACATAGCATTTTAAAAAAGCTAGAAAGATAAAATTCTTCAAGTATTGTTTTCACTACAGGCCTTGAACACTACTTTAACATGCAGAAAAAAATCAAAGCCTGGGTGGCCTTCCAATTTTTGTTATAGATGCTAAGCTATGATTAAACAAAGGGGAAAGTTAGCAAACAGACATTTAACATCAAAAGGAAAAACAATACAATAAAACACAATAAAACAGTAGCGGAAACATCACAGGTCTTACCTTGAAATCGCAAATGCACGTCACCATGTTCCCAATTCTTAGACATTCCCCATCAAACTTGCATGTGTTTGTGTCGCACAAGAACAGGTCTGTGTCCCGGTCATCGAAACCTGGAGGACCAAAGCCAACAAGGGACAACAATGACTAAGTGTTTCTCTGTTGAGCCTTCAAGCAACTCTAACCTGAACCCCATTCAGGGTCGTTCGTAATGAACCTCTGCCATTAGTCATCTCTCCCACAGCACACTGCACACATAGGCCTACTGTGCAATTTAAAACACAATGCTAGCGCATTCTTGTCCTTAGCTGTCAAAATGATAAAATGAAAAAAGCAGTAGTGGCTGGACTCTACTGAAGGGGTGAACAAAAGATTTTTTGATGATGGCATATTACGTGATGTTCTGATGATGGTGGAGATAATGAATAGTTTATCACTGAGGTCACGGCATATAATTTTGTCTCCTACATGAACACATATTTGCTCAGTTTCTCCACCTATTTATTTCCCTTTAATATTCTATTTGTGTACAACAAGACCAACTCCTGGGGCGTTGTCCAGCAGAGGCAAAACTGGGATATGATCCGATTCAGGCTGCGTTAGGGAGCTCAAATGACTCCACCATAGCTTCCTGAATCAAATCAAAGAGTCACATGGGCCTGACTGTAGACTGAGCTCAGGGCTGTTAGTTTACCTGAAATGATTGCTTAAAAAAAAGCCACATGTGCATGAAGCCTTATTCCAAAGTAAATTTACAGTGTATTCCACCAAATTCCAGCTGACATAAACCTGGGAATTATGTGATGCCTATTTATCCAAAGATTATCTTAACTCTTTTCCCATTGGACGAATATGATGGGTAACCCTTGTTTCTCTTTTCTGAACTGAGCGGTTTCTACGATACAATCAGGCCTGCTTCCAAAGCAAAATGACTGGGAGTGCATCAGAAACTAGTGAAGGTGATCTGCGCCTTTACAGCTTATTAGCTTACTACCATTGGAAAAGCTGGAAACCTACTCTAATGGTCGTCAAACCACATCTTTAGTGATGTATACTGAGGTGTCAAAACTCATCATTAAGGGTACAAATGTCGTCCTCATGGGGGAAAGAGTTAATGCAATCTAAGCTAAATGTTACAAAGTTGAATTGTTTTTTGTTTTGTTTTCTGAAAAAATGTTTTTAAGCTTAAGATGTGAGTCTTAAGCTACAGACAACTGGCAAACCCATCTGAATTCAAGAGAAGCAAGAGCACTTTCACTTGCATTAGTTTTTGGAGAGCCTATTAGAGAAACAAATGACTTAAATTTGATAAACAAGTCAATGATACCCAGTTCAGATGGTATTGTCACTACAGACTTTTCTCTAATTCTCTATTTGTATATTATGTATATTGACATGTCTAGCATCTTATTCATCAATCTGTTGTGTGAAATCATCATTAAGAAATATTAAAGTCTATAAATAACATATTTACTGTTATTGTTATAGCAGTAAATATGTTTGGATATACTATATCACAACAATAAATAGTCTTACATGCACTAAGCATTTGCATTTAACCCTTAAGTCAAGTTTACTATGTCATTGTTTTATGCATTTTTTCTCAAGCAATTATAATGTGATTTCTAGTGAAATTCACAGCCATATTGATAATATTACTACAGCTGACACATTTTAAGCTTTAAACACTTAAAATAATATATCAGTTAGCGTGAAACGTGAAAGGGATTGCTTATATCGAGAATCTGAACCCTGCATCTGCAAAGTGGAGTTTCATCTCAATGTTTAGGTGCTCTTGCAGAACTGTTTTCAGCCACAACAGGCATGATAAGCTCTATCAATCTACTGTACGGTTCCTGGTGAATCCCAAACATTAACACGGCAATTCCAGTGTAGTGGAACATAAAGCAGCAAAAGAACCAGATATTTCCCTCAGCTGTTAGAGACCAAACGCAGAGCTAAAAGAAAGACTGTGCAAAATTTGGACACAAACAGCGCTCCAAATCACTGATAATTATAATGAATGCTATTTCTCTGTAACCTTTTCTTACAATTTTAGCCTATGTATTTGTTTCAGTCCATTTGTCAGGAATAGGTGCACACAGAGGGCAGGAAAAACAAAAACCAGCAAGCAAAATATAGACTGATATAAGTAATTAAGGCATTATTATGGTAATTATAGCACATAACTTTAACATGTACACCATTTTATGTGTTTCATCCAAAGCATGAAGTTGCTGCTTTTATATTCCTGCACTAGTTAACAATAAAAGAATCATTTGCTAAATTGGGATTTCAGATGAAGGAAAAGCAGGACCGCTGAAGATACCATGAATAGCATGCACAGTGCAGACTAATGGAACAACTGAAACCTGGAGAAATGATGCATTTCACTTGTGTCCTTTAGCAAGCATTTTAAAAATATTTAATGAAGCATTAGAAAGAAAAATACAGTAATAAGGTCCACGAGGCATGGTAAAATTGGAATCTGAAGCTAAATATGAACATCAAAGACATTCATTTTTGATCTTCAAAGATGAACAGTGTGCATTTTGTTCTTTTATGTCTCAGTTTGTGCTTTGCTGCCTTAAAGTAAAAGAATGTGACTTTTTGTTTGTTTGTTTCTAAACACGAGACACACATGAAGCAAGTATACGATGATAACGCTGATTGTTTTTACATTTGAACTTTACCAGTGAACATTATGAAAGCCTCCAGAGAAAATGCACTTTTCTTTGGGATGGAACATCTCTTAATATAATTAATATAATTTAATTATATGTTATTTTAATTTGCTTTATTTAATCAAACAATTAGATCATGAAAAAACCCAAACCTCCTAACTGGGTGCTTAAATTTTCTCATAGAAATATTCTTTATTACCACCCCATCCTGAAGGGAGCAGATTACATCACCCACTACATGTGCTTTGATGCTTCAGACTTGGCTTTTACTATCATTAAAAAAAGTCATTCAAATAAACTGTAAATTAGGAATTTTACAATAAAAATTTCTTTTAGAAAGTTTCTGAATAGGTAAATGTTGCCGCAGGTGCACGTGACACGTGACATTCATACACATCATGATACCAGGCTTTCTGTGGACATTACAGACAAGGTATTTTACAAAGCTATTTTCTATTCATAGATGTCTTATCATAATGGACACTTAGACACGGCATCTCCTGTAACCTGTCATAACCAATGACCCTCTCCACTTCTAAAAGCCCTTCTTGGCATGGAACAACCTATCAGGCAATAATACCCCATGGAATAGAAGCCCATGCTAAAACGAACCTGCTATTTGCCAGGGTCCTGAATGACCATAAAGTGTAAGCTCTCTGTGCAAACATACAATCACTGAGCCAAGAACAGTGGCATGAGAGGTCTCTAAGCTTGGAGTGTACGGATGGACCAAAGCCCTTAGCCTGAAGAGGGCCGTACGAGGCAGTCTGGAAAGCTACAAAAAGAATGGCACCCAGGCAACTGGCATGTTGATGATACTCACAGGAGAGGCATTGTTATGATGACAATCATACTACTGGCTACGTGTATACAAACGATTGGAAAATATCAGATCATTTTCAAGCCAGCTCATAGAGTCTTTGAAAGATGGGATATGTTTTTGAGTGTGAGTGTGTATCTGTGTGTGTGAAATCACTCCAAGCTACAAATTTCATAGTTTGATATTTTAACATTTTTTCAAGCTTCTCTGGGCAGCAGGCATATGGAAAACAAAGGGGGGGGGGGGGGGGGGGCAGAAACTTGTTTTTAAAATGAAAGGGAAAAAAATCCAACTCCTCCACAAGTCATTAAACTGTCTTCTTTACCAAGAAACAGATGCAAAGCTTGGACATCTACAGGAGCCAGGAAGCAAGAGAGATGCATCTATCACTTGTAAACAATAACTCACAGGGATTCATTACTGCTGGAGACATTCTTATCATCTTATGAACAACAGTGCAATCAAGACTTGCAGATGAAGACACTTTGTCTACTGGAATCAAAGACAATTGTTCTTGTGAAATGTTTACAGGAATGCGAGTGACATATCAGCTTTTGTAATGGCTGCAAATCTCTGAAAAGCAATCATCATGTGACATTAATTATGTTATGTTTTATACTTGTTTCTGTTACATGTTCAGAGACACCAGGTCCAACAGGGTTTAGGCTTTAGGGAAAAACAGCATAATCTCAGTTAGTCATTTGAGACTGATTACCTGCAAGTAATATTTCCTGTGCTGGTACAACCTTAGAAAAACGTCTTTGTTTACATGATAATAAATGACACACAATCACTAAATTAGCTTTCATCGTCTTTTTTTTAATCATAAAAACCACTTTGCCTTTTGGAGCAATGTGATTTGAGTTTCTATTAGGTGGCAGCTGCTTTGAATTCTAAAATTGAAGCCCATATGTTTGGCAGGCACGAGAATCAATATGGTAAAAATAAATAAATAAAAAATAGAGGTGTTGGGAGAGATTTAGCCAACTTTACCGGAGAGTGAAAACAGAAATTTGAACATATTTCAATGCACATGTTAAGCAAATATGTGGGACTGCATTTTTTGCATGTGTACAATATTTTTTACAATTAGAAACATCCTTTCTCAGAGTGATGCTGAAAAGCTAGTTCATACATTTATTACTTCTAGGGTGGACTATTGTAATTCATTATTATCAGGCTGTCCTTAAAGCTCCCTGAAAAGCCTTCAGCTGATCCAAAATGCTGCAGCTAGAGTACTGACCGGGACTAGAAAGAGAGAGCAGATTTCTCCCATATTGGCTTCTCTTCATTGGCTCCCTGTTAAACCCAGAACTGAATTTAAAAACCTCACATACAACGTCTTGAATAATCAGGCCCTACCTTATCTTAAAGTACCGTATCACCCCATTAGAGCACTTCGCTCTCAGACTGCTGGCTTACTTGTGGTTCCTAGGATACTTAAGAGTAGAATGGGAGGCAGAGCCTTCAGCTTTCAGGCCCCTCTTCTGTGGAACCAGCTCCCAGCTTGGATTCAGGAGACAGACACCCTCTCTATTTTTAAGATTAGGCTTAAAACTTTCCTTTATGATCAAGCTTATAGTTAGGGCTGAACCAGGTGACCCTGAACCCTCCCTTAGTTATGCTGCTATAGGCCTGGGCTGCTGGGGGGTTCCTATGATGCACTGGGGGGTCGTTTTGACTGTTGGGTTTTTGAATTGAACTGATTTGAGCTTGAAACAACATTACAGTGATAAGCACAGCTAGTGGATATCAGTCAAGGACTTACCGAATATTAAAAATGTCTGAAGTTAGAAAAATCTTGTTCAGTATTTACCAATTTTGTAAAATAGTGTGAAATTAAAATAACTGTAAATGACTAAACTCTGAAATCAGGAACTTACAGAACATTTAGGATGGAATTTTTATTTCATTCATGTGAGACTGGCTTCTGAAACTGCATACAGACTTCAGTGACACTGTGGTGACATACTTTGACACCTAAAAACCTGAAGAAACACATAAATGTGTTAATAAGAACTCAATACAAGATATCACCACATTCATTCAAATGAAAGCTACACATCTTTTGCAAGTGTCCTCCATGAGCATGATCCACACAATTCAGCAAAGCATTCATAACCAGCACTCCTGCCTGTTGAGTTGGCTGGCTTCCTGTTGGCTCCCCACACACAAAGTAGTTGTATAGTATATCCAGATGTGCCGAATAACATTGGATCAAGTTGATAAAACTGAATGCTCAGAATTATCTATTCACTATTTTACAGTTACATCAAAAGTTTAAGTATGGGGGAAAATGCATTTTGGGTTAATATACCCTACATAAAGGAGTTTGGCCAAGCTCAAGAGGACAAGTTTAATCAAAAATATGAATTCTAAACCTAGTTTTGACATAACGTTAGATATTTGAACCCAGCAGATTTAGGGAATAAAAGAATTCTACTATCAAGAGTAGAATTGGAAAAGGGAAGACCTGTTTATTAACTTTCCAGCAATGTAGTTTAGAAATTTTTGACAACATGCTGCAAAGGTGGTGCTTGACTCCACATAACTGTCTGCTCAGCTGTGAGGCAGAATACGCTTCATATAATGGGGTGTTGTAAACAAAGGAGGGCAACTGTTGTACTGGACAAATGATGATGCCATTTTTTATGACTCCAAGCATTTTTCCATCCATCCATCCATCCATCCATCCATCCATCCATCCATCCATCCATCCATCCGTTTTCTTTCAACTTTCAGGCAACATATATGCCAATACATGTATGCCACTATATAAAATAAGATATAAGATAAGAAATCCCTTTTATTACTGTTATATACAGTAGGTGCAACAGGCCAGTTTAAGCACCTTAGTATATTTATTTGTAAGTCTTATAATTATGAGCCTTAGTATAGTTAAAAGTCAGGGAACAGGCAATGATAAGAAAACATAGTGACCTGCAGCAAGACACTGGGTTGTAGATGTTGGCTACTTCTGGCAAGGAACCAAAACAAAACAAAAAAAACAAACAAACTGATATAAGCCTTAAGTGATCCACATGTAAAATAGCATATAGTGTCCACATATCCCAAATTAAATTAATTTTTGCTAGTGTCTGTAGTCTGCATGACACCTTTAAGTGGCCCGTGTGGTAAATAGTAAATAATTACCACAAAAGAAATGTGGGCCATCTTTGGCACAGATATGCAATTATAGTTGTTAGATCTTCTTTGTGCTTGGTTGACATGCAGAAATGTATGGCTAACATTTGGCACAGATCTGGCACATCGGTTATCCAATCTCATTGTACATCCTGTATAATGACAATAAAGGCATTCTATTCTATTATGAGCCTTATTGAACATACTAAGTGTTACTGAAGAAGAACAAATGTTCAAGGATGAGCAAGCGCACCAGAGTAAGCTTCATCTTACTCTGAAATATGAATGTAATGTCTTGCATGAAGCACAGGTTATAAAAGCTAGCACCATTTTTCTTCCTTACTCTTTAAATCTAGGGCTCTAAAATTGTGGCTAATAGGTCAGTGGTCTCCCTCGGTTACTTTTTTGGCAACCTTTCAAAGCAGACTACACCTGCCTAACAGAGACAAATATAGCTGGTGCTATTAAATACCACTTTACACATAGTTAAAAACCAAACAAAAAAACAACTACAGTTACCAACAAAAATGCTACTCTGAAATAACACATTATAAACAAAAATGTGCACGTGTGCAGTTTCCTGTGTGCAGCAATTTCCTCTGACTGTAAGCAACCTTCAGTGATTTGTTGGCTCCGTAAACTTGCACCGGGTCATCAAAAATTTGAAAACCACTACATTAAATGGACCTGCACCAAACTTTACCAAAGGTAACTTTAAGGAGAGGACAGAAAACAGATGCAATGATCGAATCATTTGAGCTCTTATTGCTTGCTTTGGATGTGTCACAATGTGCGCTGTCCTATCACATCCCTCTCCCTCCTGCCCAACCAAATGTAAATGGGACACGACTGATACAAGCTCTGTGTACAGCCGTAGCTGCACTGTGTCAGAGGCCAGGAAAACGTATACTTCCTGCTCCTGGCCTGTCATTCCAGGAGGAGATTACAGTGAGCTGAATAATTAACGAAAACAAGCTGCCAAACATCAAATATTGAGAAGGTAATGTTTATATGCTAACGATTAAAATGCCAAGCGAAGCACTTGCTTGTCTAAAAGAGAGAGCTTGTTAGCCAAATGCATCTCCTCCTACCTACCTGGAATTTCACTGCACTAAGAACTAAGCACTAAGAAGAATGAAGAGTTCTCCACCCAGGTTTTAAGCATTGTGCTGTTCAATAATTAAATACACTAAATTAATAATGAAGGCTGAACAACCACAGCGGTGAGACATCTTCTCCTGACCTTTCTCATACTGGAGGTCTTTTCTTTTTTTTTTTTCTATAATTTTGCAACAGGTTTACAAATGTTTGTGATGGAGGGAGTTACAGTTTAGCCTTTTTTTTTAATATATCAGATTATTGAACACTCCAAACACTGAAAACAAGTTATAATTTGTTTACTCTGGTATGATGAGTTTGTAAACGTGTAGCTCGTTCCCATGGCTCGGTTTCTTTTCACACAGACAAAACTTGAAGT
Organism: Archocentrus centrarchus; assembly: GCF_007364275.1. Taxonomy (NCBI): domain Eukaryota; kingdom Metazoa; phylum Chordata; class Actinopteri; order Cichliformes; family Cichlidae; genus Archocentrus; species Archocentrus centrarchus. Next base: position 6,671,200 of record NC_044366.1, read on the forward strand.
AAACCAAATGCATCACTATAATGTTCAACCACTTCACGGCCAGATGTGTCTGAGCCAGGAGCAGCAAAAGTAAATACAGGAAGAAGGTGCTGTGTTCTGGACTATTGAAACCTCGGCTCATTTTACAGCTAGTTGCTGCAGTTTGTATACTCTGCACATTTATTGTACTTTGCCACAAGCCAGAATACAAAGCGCAGCGTGCACCTTGTTGTTGGGTTGGATCAAGGTAGGCTCATGTTCCCACCATAAACAAACCGCTCTGCAGTTTGGAACCGAACTGAGACCAGCTCCTCCAAAGGGTCTGGATGTGGGTGTTTTGGCGTTCACCTGAGTGTGATTATCATGTTCGGTCTGCAAAGACAAACACCACCAAGGGGGAACTAGAGTTGGTTTCAAATGGACTAAACAGTGCAGGTGTGAAAACATCCTGAGACTTTAATGACAGCAGTACTTCAAGAATTTTGTTTCATGGGAAATATGAGAAAATAAAACATGCTGAGTTGAACAACTTCCAAAAACTGCCTTAATAGAAACAATTAGTAACTTTAGATCCCTTTTTAATGAAACCAAGTCAGCACTGGTGTGTCCTATAATTCATTTTTTTTTTTGCGGTTTATTGTCAGAGGCGTGAACCTGCATGCGAGTTCTTCTGACTTCTGTCTTGACAAAAATTGAAAGCAAATGGTTCTCTCCAGAATGCTGTTAAATTCCTTCCACTTGATGGGATTTGCAGGGGACTTTACATATTCTACACTTATAACTCTCAAAGCATTTTCAAAGTTAACAATAGCAAAGTATTCGCTGAAGAAGGGATTGCCTTTATCACAGAAATGTACCCACAGGAGATGTAAGGTATATGGTGGGGTAATTAAACTGTGAGCAGTCATTCATACAGTGTGCTATTACAGTGGAAATATGTGATAAAGATAAAATGGAACTGGACTGAATGCCTGTCAGCAGCAGATGGATACCTTGTTCTTCTACTTGTTTTAATACAAATGACTATAGCCAAAAGATCTGAGCTGATTGTTGGTAAAACTCTGCAAGTACATCTGTTAAGGATAGATATCAGCCAGCTGATACACAGTCTGTATATAACACAGACGTTGCTTGCTTGTTTAAAGCAATACGAGCCAGAAAATCGCATACATAGTTAACTGTGTTGGATGAATATGACAACTTGGATAAAACAGCAGTTTTTGAGCTCATGCAGGCAAATTACAACTGCAATAAGATTTTACCCACCGACTGAAGATGTTGAAGTGTCTTTACAATAGCACCTGGGGCCAAAGTGAGGTCTAAATTCAGAGATGGAAAATAATGTGCCATCTGGGCCTTTATGTCTTTAAGAGGTACCTTAAGTTTAACTGTTTTGTTTCGACTGGCTTCAGAAATAATGTACCTTGATGTTATTTACATACCACTGTCAGTTTATGTTATACTTTATGGTAATGTTGCCTAGATGAAGCGTGTAGAGGGTGAAAAGTATGGGTCCTAGCACAAAACCAGGTAGAACTCCTCAACTACTTTCTGCGTCACCATTACCATTAACAAACTGAACGCCAACAAATAAATAATAAGCAGTCTCTTCTTTCAGTAGAGTTTTTCCCCTCTTATTGTTTTTAATAAATACCTTATTTCCTTATCCTGAAAATTACAACCTTTCACTGAATAAATATTGATGCAGCAACAGGTATAAATACAAATCAATAGAAAATCGACCAACTCAAATGGGCCCTCTGTAGCAGTCATTATGAAATGTCATGACAGGAAAAAATCATGTGTTTTTTTAATTACATTAACAATGGCGCAGTTGCACTCAGGTGTCCTAGAAAGTCATAACAGTGTGACAAGGAGTCTGCACAACACATGCACAACATCAGAAACTGAAGCAGCTAAATGGAATTCAGCACTCATTAATATAACTGTGTTGTTGCCACACCTATCGTGATGTGTCAAAATGTCTAATTCTTCATTTTGTATAACATTACTTCTTTAATATAGTGCCAAATGTTAACAACATTTCACAGTTCATATATCCCTTTTTAAAATCTTGGCACATATGCATAGAATACAGCTTCCCACACACCAAACTCAACTATAATTAATTAGAGAAATATATAGCATGCTAAGAAGTATGGAAAACTTTTTTTTTTTTTTTGCTGCAGTTTCACTGATCCATGACTCGTGCATTCAAATATCTTCACAACCTAGTTGCAAGATGACACGATGGATTTCAGGACCAATGTTATGCCTGCACTCGCACTTTGACAAACATTCACTCGGTGCTAAGACCCTTCTGGGATCCTCTGTTCTGCCTCCTCTCTGGCAGTTCTTCAAGCCATTAAAAGATGCAAACCAAACAGAATGACCGTCTTTGTCAACCCAAGTTTTTTCTAACTCTTCTTTTATTCAGCGCAACAAAATCGAATTCAATACTCTTTCAAAGGCAACGCTGTTAAAACTGGCAACTCTTTTTCTTGATACTACTGCCCATAATTATCTGTCTTAGCACTGACGTGACATTGGACTCATCACCAAACTGTTTTTCAGTCAGTGCCATTCTCCCTGCACTGAAAACTGTCACACATTGGTGGTGTTGTTAGGAAGAAGTGGATAATTAAGCCCTGTGCCATTACTGTGGGTTTATTAATATCATTATCTTATTTTTATTATCTTTCAAAGGGTCTTATCTCTTTATGGTGGACTACATGTCACTGGTTGTTCTCTATTAATTGTAATTGATGCTGGGTGCATGTGAGTGCATGCCCATTGTTCTAGAATATGCACTTAAGCCTCCTCAAGGCGTGCAGGATAAAAGCCTTCGCTGAAATGCAGATGAGAGTGTGTCAGGAAGTGGGGAGGCAGGCGAGTGTGTACTGGGACAGGATGTGTACCATTATCAGTGATTACGTGCAAATCATCACCACCATCAACAGCAGCACAAAACAAGCCTCCAGTAGGCTACAGTGCAGTAATCTGAATAAAGATGTGATCGATTATCGGTCTGAATCATAGGAGAATACTATTCAAATGAACTCATTCGAGACTTCATCTGCATGTTCTGTGGTTTCTTGGGAAAATAAAAAAAATCCTCATTTCTTCCAGGGAAACTATTATTGCACAGGTAAGGATCAGTAGGTACTGTAAGGATGAAAACCCTCCAAATTTTTGAATTTATAAAATCTGAACAATTCTCCAAAATTGCAGTTCAGTTCAAACCTCAGCTTCTCATTACAGGGTGAATAACAAATAAAAACAAAAATAAATAAATCTTTGTACCACATGTCTGATCATTTGATCATAACTGCATCACAAACATAAAACAAACCTCATTATTCTCACGCACTTCCGGTGCATTCATTATTATGCAACATTAGCGCCTCAACATGGTTATCACGGCACAGGAAGACAAAATCAGAATATGATGTTGCGGGTGTTTGCATCACAGTTTTGGTCTCAGGTTCAGAATTGTTACACCGCTTCTAAATATCAGATATGCTTAGAATAATGACAGCAATCTTCCACAGGTTACTGTAATAAGCTATGGTTCAATCTCTTCTTGTTTGTGCGTGCTTAATTAAGCCTGACTTAATCAGCCTATTATCATAATGAAATTCATTTTTAAAACTTTGATATCCAAATTACCCCCCCCCCCCCCCCCCCCCCCCCACACACACACACACACACACACACACTTCTGACTGGCAATGTTGCTTGTACATTCAATCTATCATGCAGCATGTCTTAATTTCGTTCCCATACATGTCACATATACATTAGTTATGCTGTCTGTGATATATGACATCCCCTTTCTTCTTATTAAGATGTCATCCAAGTAAGCTGCATTGATACTCCTTTTCAGGCTGCGAACAGCAGTCATAACTCCATATTGATGTCTGGCTGTTATGAGCTATAATATCAATACTGCTACTGCCCATGAGTGTGTGGAATCGGCTTAGAGCTATTTTAAGGGTTCAGACTTAGACAGGCGACAGGGGAAATATATGGCGGCACAGTCGGCTGATTTACAAAGGGAGGCGAGGCGCTGCGCTCTGCAGCCCGCTCCGCTTCTTTTTATCGTTTTGGGCACCAAAGGGAGAAAACAAGTTTATAGCTCAGTGGTCTGTTACAGAAACGACAACGTTTTTATTTAAAGGTATCAATTAATGAAACAACTCGCCCGCCAAATAAGCCAATAAAACTAGGCTGTAATTTCCTGCTGCGATCACTTTGGTGGGTTAAAGTTAATGCTCAATCTGAGCTATATAAAAGGTACAAGAGTTGACTAGAATCATTTGTACACGGAGACCACATGAAAGTAGCCAATTTGAACTTAAAGGGGATTTCTTCCGCCTTAAACTAACCGTAATTATGGCGCACGTCGCCTTATTCCGCTGACAATCTTCCCAACGACCCCCTGCTTTATTTCTCCTTAAAATGTTGCTGCTTCCACTTTGCGTCTGATCGAAATAATCGACCCTCTCGCTCGCCTGCCAGGTGACACGATCGCCGCTGTAGGCAAACTCAGCAAGGCTAAATGCACATCAAGCAACACCAAAACTCTGCATCCTCTCTCTGCGGTCGGTATCTGCAACCAGAGTGCTCCACAACACCAGCACCAACCCGAGGCATGCTTGCAGGTTACAATCACAAAACTACAGTAATAAGAATGAGGCGTCTGGTGCAAGCGCTCTTCTAAACTTTGATTTGGTCATGCTGCTCAGTCTCGGAGATCTAATATTAGTCTCACATGAGTTTAACTTGGATGTGCATCTAAGATTTCATTGCATAGAATCTGGAACGAGGCTGCTGCTGAATGAAATGACTCTCACCGGAGCAGTTCCAGCCGGTCGGCGTCTGGCAGTCGCTGAGGGAGGAAGGGAAAGCGCGCAGCTGCTCCACAGGTAAGGTGGCGAGAAACGAGACGAGGGTGATCCTGAGCCAGCTTCCCGCTGTCCCGCTCCACTGGCGCAGTCGTCGGGGCTCCTCGAGAGGTGCCTGAACCGCTACGGACAGACCCATCTCTCACTGGCCCCGACCGCACAAGCGAGGTGGGAAAGAGACGCAGACGCGCACCGACAACTCCAATCCCAACAGGTTCAGCGGGGCGCCTAGAGACCTACAGCAGACCATTTTCCGAGCGAGACCGTGCGCCCCATGTAGCAGTGCCCCGTGTAGACTGGCCGAATAGGTTCCGCCCGATCCAAGAAAGACTGCGATAATAAATAAAAAAAAGAAAGAGGTCTAGGGGGGACTGCCGAGGGGTTGGTGGGCGATGGAGGAGGTTGTGTGGGATGGAGTCGGGTGGAAAAAAGTTAGCGACGCAAGCAAGAAGACTTGCGAGCAGGAGAAGATGCTCAAAGATGTGGAGAGGAGAGAAAGATGGCAAAGAAAAAAGGGGGTGATATAAAAGGAGGTAATAAAACTATACAGCAGGGAGGATGTAGCCAGAGTATCCCACGGGCAGAATTTGGAGACGACGGCAGTTGTGTAATAGTATCCACGGTGTGAAACGAGCAGCGGTCCTCCCGTTTTAGTTTGTATGTGCAGCGCGTTCAGAGTCGCGGCGAGTTGGTGTTTCTCTCTTCCTCTCGTTCTCCCCCCTCTTTCTCTTTCTCTCCCTCTCTCTCTTTCTCAGCAGCAGCTGGCTATGATCACGTGGAGTATGATGCGAGGAGGAAGGGGGCGCCCCTCAGTAACAATTAAAATAGGTTACTGGTGGAACAGGCAAAATATAAGAACGCATGAAAAGAGAAATAAAAAGAAAAAAAAAGACAGCTAGAAAACAAAGTAGTCTAGGCTTTGTCCCATTGTCGGTGATGGCTTCCCCACGAGTAGGCAGTATAAAGGAGGACACACTGCCTTTATAATTGGCCAGCAGCATTTAGTGTCTACAGGAATCGATTCGTCCGGCCTGGCCTGGGATAATTGCTCCGCTTTGAAACGAAACTGACGCTATTCCTGGGTCTCTGCCTCCAGGCAATCCAGAGAGACCTCAATATTATTCATATATTTTTGGATAGACGCTACTGCTGTCACGCGGGGCGGGATGGAGCTGGTAATTGACATGCTTTTGGCCATGAAAGAAAGTGCATAGCATCTGCTGGAGCGGTCAAGTCCAGCATCAGGCCCAGAGCGCTCACCCTTTGAACCAAGGAAACTGGAAGCCATGCACATATAAAAGCCCTAAAAAGGAAACCAAGGGCTATCTGTTAAGACCTGTCACTGGTATGAAGACATTTAACTTCATGATATTAGGGGAAAGTTGCAGTTGCATGTAAACAAATAAACCTTTTATTTTTACTTAAAGATCATTACATGTTTTTTTCCTTTGCTAATAGGCTCCTTGAAACACATCTGCTACAACAAACAGCAAAAGGCCAAATATAGATCTCAAATATATATTGAGATCTTCAGGACCTGCACCTATGTGAGATGTAGGAGGGAAAGACAATGACTCAAAAATCAGATAAATATTGCCACATGCTATCAGCAAAAGACACATACAATGTTAAAATAATCAAACACTTTTATTGGACACAAGAGGCAGCTGACTCATATTATGACCTCTGAGGTTGACAAAACAGTGAGTAACCCAACAAAAATGTCCCCGGTCTCAAGGTAAAAACATGAACTAGTCACCAAAAAAAAACACTCTTAAAAATTTGTAACAGCTTTGTAACAAGCAGTAATTGTTGTTTTTTAACCAACTGACTCAGACCTCAACAACTGTGAAAGGTCAGTTTGGTAGTAATACAGTCTGTAAAAGCAGGATATTGATTAGCACTGTGAAAACATCTGTGAAACTAATTGTAATAGGCTTTAATGGTATTTAGCTTATTTGTGATGCCAGTGCAATAGTACCATACCACACAATGTTTTTCCTCATTTTCACAGCTCAGTCGGTTCTGCAGTCTTCTCTGTTTCCCTTGCTTCGTTAAAACTGTTCCAAATTTATCAGCTCCAAATCCAACATGATTCCCAATCATAAACAAACAATGAGTGAAAACACAGCTTTATTGTGAAAGGAATAAACAAAGCCCAAAAACCACTGGTCCTGTGTGGGACTGAAACACAAGGGAATAATGAGTAACTCTAGCCACCACCAACACCTTCTGCCTCCTACTATGGATGATGTTCTGTCAAAAAAACACTAAATAAGCAAAGGGATTATTTTTTGTTCAGCAATGTGAACTAACAGATGTGGTTCTGTCTTTCACAAACATTTATCACACTGTGTGGCAATCATTGTACAAATAAAAAGGAAAATCCACGAACACCAGTTAATAAATAAAATTTTGAGACTATTTCACAAACTGCCTTCGGACTGTATTTGTGAAGTGACACTGGAGTCATGTTTCTGTATATGTCTATCCCAATTCCAAGTCCTTTACATGGATTTTATTAATTTATTTTAAATTATAAGGGATTTAGTTTGAGAGAAAATATGCTGCCCTACAAACATAATCAGGAATGCTCTATTGCTCAACTGGAATGTAACGTTTAGGAGACAGGTGCAGCTAATTTGGATCTTGATCTTTTCTTTTTGCTTCCATGGATTGGTATTTGTTCACTGGAACATTTGGGCATACTGTACAGTTGCTCCTTTCCAGGAAAATATAAGTTAGTGTGCAAAAGTGTAATATGTGACAGTTTTAGTGTAATGGAGCTTGTCAAACCACTTTGATCTCATTTTCTGGAAGCAAAAGCAAGTCCTTCAAGTGAACTGTGTGCTTTTTCAACAGTAAAGCTCTATAGAGGAAACTGTAGACCTTGGTTACATCAGTGATACTGAGGCTTAACTTCCATCCTAAAATTGTGAATAATAAAAAGGTAAGGATGGCTTTCGATTTAGATATGAGTGGGTTCTTTCATCAGAGTTTCATTTTATTGGCAGGATATAAACAAAGCATCAAAGGATTTTAGTGCCTGGAATTTGAGCTAGGCAGTAAGGATGAGTCAAAACGGCAACAGGAATCTTTGAAGGACCTGACTCAAAGGATTTGGACCACTGTGACAGCATCTGGCCCTGCTGGCTTGTGAGGTGATGCCACACACAAAAGCAGACTTCAGGCGTAGGGACTTTTTTTTTTTTTTCTGCAAAAATTGATTGAATAATATGTATTTTATAACTGTGGTCCCTGGTGAAATACTGTCTGGGTTACAAGGTTTGTTTTTTTTTTGTTTGTTTTTTCAGTACTGCAGTTAGACAATGGGACAAGTGCAGCAAAGATTTGAATGTATTTAAAATTTCAATGAGAGAATAAATTAGTAATTTGCATTATGGAAATAATGTGTGCTTTGAAATAGTTAAAATGTGTGCACATAGTTTGTCCGATATAACTATAAATGTAACACAAAATGATCTTCACAGAAACAAATCTATGGTTTGCTATACAATACGGTTAAATATCAAAGTCCATAAACGTTGTTTAATAGGTTCAGCAAAAATATTTACTTTAACTTAACTTTGAGTCCAGGGTTGCAGGGAAATAATCATAAAAGATGCGTTGTTTTAAACTACCAGACTTGAAAGCTCTGAAATCTCAGCAGCTTGATAATGAACTAAATGAAAGCAAATAGACTTTGGGGTTTTCAACGCTGCCAAAACCAATAAACCTGTCTTTCTAGAAACAAAATAGAAACAAAAAACTAAGCAACAGGAACAAAAACAACCTACAAAAGCTGGACTACAAGGTTAGCTGCAAAACAGAAAAAAGAAGCACTCCAAAAAACACAAACCTCTGCCAGGGCAGCTCACTCTCTGGGCAGAATTTACTTTTAAGGGAATCATAATGTATTTTGTATATATTCATTTAATTTTCTTTGGGTTTTTTTTTTTTAATACATGTAGTTTGTAAAATTTGTAGTGCAGTTAAAATCAGATAAGGGTAGCATGGCAGATGTTTACTTTAATTGCACAAACACTGTGTAGGAGTAGGCAATGGATAATAAGTACTGATTTGTAAACAACGGTGCATGAGTACCTTGAGACTTATTATATAATATTATACTGCACTAAATTTCTAAGTTCATTCTCTTTCTCTTAACAATACTTTCTTTAAAGATATAATACTTAGTTCTAGAATAATACTAATTTTGGGGTCAACTTGAAAGAAAGGCAGATGTGAAATGTAAAAGTGAGGTCTGAGGTCAAATGTGACATACTTGGTTGCAAAAACTACAATATGATATTCATATCAATATGATAAAGTAGCATCTATTACAGCTTGGTAATAATGTGGTCATAGTGATGTAACAAATTGGAAACAAAAAGGTAATAATGTGGAAATTTACAAGTAATTACCACAAAGTAATAACCATAATATCCAAGCAATATCATGGTGCCAACAGCAGTTACAACTGAGTAATATTCCACTGAAATTTATGTAATTTGATAGTAAGTTGCTAGCAGGTTACTGTATTGTTAACAGATTATTGTTAGATCAGATTAGATTCAACTCATTGTCATTGTGCACACAAGGCACACAACAAGATGATCGTTCCAGATCACTCATCCAGAGACGAGCACCTGCGGTCATGCAGCCAGAGACCGGCGCTACCAAGGCTGCAGGGTGAACGCCTACCCACTGCGCCACTACCATTAATATGCCACTATTACTTATTTTTTTAGCCTCATGGGCATATCTTTGTTTCAACAGTATTACCATTTTTTTGGCTCTTGCTATCCAATAATATAAATACCATGCTTACCATGTTCTGGGTTATTAAATGAAAACATTTAGGGTAGTTTCTGTGTAATAAGCAGGGATCAGGGCTGCAAAATGCAAAACCAGCTGTTTCTATGTAACACCACATTCATAACTTATTAAAGCAAACTTCAAGAAGTGTGATCAATCTGGAGATACCTGTGGTAGCTTCTGTGTAATAAGCAGGAATACAGTACAATACAATTGGTCCCGAAGCCAGCTTCTAAGAAACAAATGATGAGTTTCCTAGGAATGACTTCATACTGTAGATAGTGGATCCCAAACTATACAGAGGGAGAGAGCCATCCCTCTCTTCCATGGTCTAAATGAAACGGTTGCAGCTGTAACAACAGAAATTTCCCTCTGGGATCAATAAAGTATTCTGATTCTGATTCTGATTCTGGTTCATAGTAAACATCTTGGCGTGGATGTCAGACTGACTTGAACATGACAGACTAACATGGACAAGGGATATAGACGTAGCATTGGATGACCTTAAGGCGGCCCTGTCCCAAGCCCGACCATGGACCTGACTTACCATTTACTTAGTTTGTACATCAAAAAGACAACTACATGACATCTGTTTCATGCCAGCCTCACGGGGGGAGCTTAGACCTGTCATTTGCTTCCCCCTACAAGTTAGACCCAGTAGCCTTTGGTCTTCCTCACTGGCTATGCTAGCATCCTATGACATAGTGGGTTATTCTGATGTAGTTCCTATGATTCCACATGTTGTGTCACAAAAGACCCCAAAAGACATCACACCTTTCAGTACAAAGATGGCTCAGACATCACAATACATTATCAATAATTAATATCACTGCATGTAAATTGGCTGCGGGAAAAACTGACAATATTTACACTAACTCCCATTATGCATTCATAGTGCATGATTTTGGTACCCTGTGGAAGCACAGGGGATTCCTCACTTCATCAGGTAAACACATCACACACTACACCTTTGTTGGCACCCTTATGGAGGCTGTTTTGCCATGGCGTGCTGTTGCTGGGGTTAAATGTGAAGCTCATACCTCCTCCTCTGTTCCTGTTTCTCTAGCTAACACAGCCACGGATGATGCAGCTCAATCTGGGTCCTTTTTCCCTTTCATGAATCTGTTTTCAACACTTGTTGACCTTGGCCCATAAGCTGACCTGTCCACACTTTAGTCTCTTTCTGGTGCACAGGAATGGTCCCGCTAAGCTGAATCAGGCAACTCTCTCCAAAGAGGAGTGTGCATAGGGTCCTGACGTTAAGCCATTTTTGCTACGTGCTCTTTTCCATGTGTACGCTAAGCTGTCCCATGGGAAGGACCACGTGTGAACGGGGGGAATGTGGGCTGCTATGAACAAATTGGTACACTAGAAGGTTTTCAACTTTTGCAGCCAAATATCATAGAAGGTGTGTTATTTGTGCAGCACATAATGCCTCAGGAGCTATACAGGTACCTCAACAAGGACATCCCCCATCTGATAGATCCTTTGAACATTTAATAATGGATTTTATCTCACCCCCTTTGAGTTTGTGTTTGGAAGGTCTTCATTTACTGGTCTGGGTCCAGTTAAATCTACATTGATAAATGGTTACTATGGAGTTGAAATTTTAAGATACTGTGCAATCTTTCCTGCATCTCTTTCTGCACCTCACACAGAGGTCAAAGTATTATTGTGATCCCCAGCTATGGCAGTTCAAACATCCATTGAAGCTGGGGGACCGGGCACTCATCAAGCATCTCAGGTGGAAATACCAGAAGAAACCAAAATACATAGGACTGTTTCAAGTTCTCTTGACAATAGAGACAGTGGTGAAAGTGGTTGGGAAAGTCCCTTGGATCCATACCATTGGAAGCTGAAGGAACACCTCCCTTCAACAAAGGGGAGCTCAGATGGTACCCCTTCAGGAAATGTGACTGCCTCAACAACTAGCAGCTCCCACCATTGCCCCAAAAGGGGACGGCAGGATGGGAACATCATCTTTCACTGCATGACAGAGCAGAGGGACCAGGACAAGTGTATACCAATTATGCCTTATGAAGTAGGTATGCAGTGTACATTCATGTTGAAAACATTCAAATTCACGCAATCAACATAGGTTGTACTTAACTGTACCAAGCCTTATTTTCTCAAATAGACTTAAAGAGAGAGACTGCAATAAATCACTGCCCCTATACCTGTACACCCTTTAATTAATGTCAGTAACTGTGTCTAATTTTATGCAGTAGAAGGATTTCATATAGGTGAGAGCCATTGTAAAGGTACTACTAGATTTGCATTGCCAGATCAGAACTATTTAGTTTCTGGTAACCTTGCCTGGGCTGATGTTTCTGTTTTAGGGGAGACGGACAGAAGACTTCTTAAAGGAAGATGCTACTGTATTGTATTCCCTTGATTAGACAAGCCGACTCAAGCGAGCTTGTTCCCTATCATACACTGTGGAGCCATCCCTTTAGGTTCAAGAATTCTTAGCAAACGGATACTGATATGGCACATATAGGTCCCAGGAAGAGATACAGTAATTTATTCTCCATGGTAGTAGAAAGGCATCTTAATAAATCTGTAATAGCCTTTCCCTTCACACAGAGGGAGATAAATGACGTGTGGCAAATTATTATACAAGATAGAATAGCATCAGATTTTATCTTAGTTTCGCAGGGGAATGCTTGCAATGTTGTGGGTTCAGAATGCTGCACTGATGTATCCACTGCTACTCTAGCACAGTATCCAGATTTGTATCCAACCCCAGACTGGATTCCACCATATGCTGACCATTCAGAAGAAGAGGATGAAGAACTAAAGAAATGTCTTTGATGGACGATTGGTATAATGCAGAGCTAATGATGTGGTGTTTTGTATCGTTCAAGAATTAACATGGCAGATGTCTTGCTCTGAGGAATAGACCACTGACATTGTATACTTGCTTAGCTTGTATAAATTAGTAAATTAGGCAAGCTTGTCATACATGACAAAAAGGGAGGAAATGTAATGGAAGAGTCTGTGTCTGTAGAGTTTAGCTGTTTGGCAGCAAGAACTCTGTCCCTGTTTGGCCAAACAGAATTAAAAATTTTGACCACTCTGTGTAGGTTCTCAGTCATCCAGATCATGGTAGTCTCTGGAGCTTGAAAAAAAGGCTACTGGACTTCTTCAAAAAACAAGAAGTCCGGTCGCCTTTTTTCAAGCGACAGAGTTTTGACTTGACTTAAGACTCCTACTGCAGCTCATGTGTTGATGATTTTTGTATTAAAGCTGTTAAAATATTTAATATTTAATATTTTAACCACCAAAACTGGTTAATTTTAAAGCAACATCCAATACAGCCTCACAAGTACTAGAGAAACAGTTATAAGAGTGTAAGAAGACCTTATAAGACTGTTTCTATCACATTTGATACATGAGTTTTTGTGCCAACAGATGATCAATACTTTCTTTAAAACCTGTGCATGGCATGCAGTAATGTCCTTGAATGCCATATCCAGAATGGCTGCTTTTATATCACAAGTCAGTAGTTTTTGCAGTGGAAACCTTTATCCTTACAAATAGCATTGATTTGATTTTTTGGTAAATCCCTCAATAGCGTTTGTTTTGCATTCTCCACAATGCATCTATCACAATGAAAAACAAAACTAAACACAGCTTTGATTTATTTGAACTAATAAATGAATAAAATCAATCTTATGGAATATTTAGAGTGGGGACTGAAATATGTATATATTTTTCTTATTATATACAACCTGCTCTTGTAGTAACTATTGTACTAAAGTCGAAATGTAAAGTTTTGCAAAAAGTTTCATGATTTTAAAAACAGAAACAGTCAAGTCCTCCAAAACGCAATGAGCAATATTTGCTTTATTGTGCCATAAATACCTGAAATATCAAATATGATCTTCAAAAACACCAAAACTGTCAAAGATTTTCTTCCCCTTTATTTATTGAAAGTCCAAAAATTGGAATTTTCCACCCATTATTTGACACCAAACAGAGGTTTTGGTGCTAAACACAGTCATTAACATGTCACACAGCTCTAACAGACACAATACTAAACATGCCTTGACAAAATGTGAATGACATTTTTAAGTATGAACAATTTAATTTGTCTAGTAAACATCACAATACTATCATCGTAGTATGCAGTAGTCTATTTACAAGAAGACAGGTCCTTGCTGCTGTCTCTTGCAGCTGCTTTTGAAGCTGACTGCTGATCAACAAAGTCAGTTTCAGGTTGGATTCTTTAAAAGGGCAAGGTTCACTCCAGAGAGACATGTCTACAAACCTAGCTAAGGCAATGATGGATGGGTTAATAAGAACAGTGATGGCAGCAATAGCATTAGCTCCTGGCCTGTCTGAAAAATTTTGTGCCATCAGCAGTAGGTTTGCGTCTTTATTTGAGTCGTTCTAAGAGTGCTTTTTCGGCCAGTTTATGGTTGACCAACAGACGATTTGTCACACACACTATATCATTCTCGCTCAAGTCCAACTAACCTATCCATCTTCCTTAGGTACCTTTGCAGACACCTGTTTTCTCTTTCTGATGTAGCAGCAAAACACAACATGTACTTCAAAGCTCTTGGTTTAGTGCACAGTGCCAACATAACCGAGAGAGAGCAAGCGCACTGGGGTTTCTCTGAAAAGTTTTTCAAATCAGAAATTCCAGTTTACTATATGAATCATCACAGTTTTTGATTCATCCATGAGGAGTAAATTTGTACCAGGTCCCACTTTGTCCCGGCCCTCGTTCTTGGCCTTGTTTTGGTCTTGCCATTTACTGGGATTAGAGCTTGACCTTGGTCATTTGTAGCCCTGCCTTATGTTTTTTCCTTTCCCGATGCTAAAGACGTTGGAGTGTTATTTATTTATGTTAGTAGGCATTGCAAATTTTTTGTGCACAGGCTCATAGAAAGTCCAGGCAACAGACTTTTGAAAACTCCAAATCAGGATTTTATTTACATGCTCCTTGAATGCAAAGTGGACAAAATACACTTTAGTTTTGCCTGCCCAGTTGAATTCAATAAGTAATATTAGCCTCACTTGAGTCAAACTTTGTTCAAAATTTTACCCACACAGTTTTGCAGGGTGTAAAACAAACAACTCTCTGTAAGAGTTGACTTACCTCAAGGCAAAAATGTTATCTAACACAGCTCCACCAACAAAGGTAAAATAGAGTTGTGTGTTTCCAGCTTAAAGTTTAGTTCTCCTTAGTTTTATCCATCCATTCAGGTTTGGCTGTACAACTTACACAGAGTTCAAGTTTTAACTCGGCTACAACAAAATTTGCACTGCAACTAAACAGCAATTTCCACAACATTTCCTCCTCTGTCTTTGACTCATTTATCTGTGCATTAGTCTGATTGAATACCTGGTCTGGTATCAGTGACACCCATGCAGGCTTCGTGAGGAGGAGGTCGGCCTAAACACAGCCTAGCTGTGGGCTAAAGGCTAATTACATTTCTGACTTGCTGAAATGTACACCGTCTCCTGAGAGAGCATTCTGGAATAACACTCAACCCTGTATCGGATATCTGATGATTGATTTTTACCTCATAATTACTTTGATGTATTAATAAATCATCCATTTCTTTTGTAAATCCAGGGCCTGGTAGTGTCATGGGAATCATTTGCTGGTGTATGTTACTCTTACCAAAAGTTGAAAGGTTAGAGTGCACAGAGGAGTGCACGCATGTAATTACATGAGCCTGTGACACTGATTGCCAAGATTCATTGTCACAGCATAGAATTTGGCCCTGGAAAATAAATTTTCCATGAGTGTGTGTGTGTGTGTGTGTGTGTGTGTGTGTGTGTGTGTGTGTGTGTGTGTGTGTGTGTGTGTGTGTGTGTGTGTGTGTGTGTGTGTTTATGACCTTCTTTAATAATAATAAAACATTTTATTCATAGGAGCCTTTCAAGACACTCAAGGACACCTTATAAGCAATTAAATAACAAAATTTCAGTAGCGATAAAATAACAGTTGGAAGGCACCATTGAATTAAATCACTGAGACGCAACTCTGTGTGAGTTTCTCTGTTTACTTAACTTTAATTGTGAAATTGTGATTATTTCTTTGGAGAGCTTAATCTGTGTAGACAGGAAAAAAAATACCTTAAATGGAAATTGTTATTTTATCCAATATAGTTTTTCTACAAATCTGGTATATAGCAGTTCTTAAAATCTCTTTAAAGTGGACCAATCATGTTCATTTTCGGCTCCATATTTTCCCTGAGTTAGCTTTGCATGGTTTATACTTAAAAATAATCCTAATATCTCATATATTGGGCCTCTGGTCTAGTTTAAGAAATCACTCTCCCTTTAAGTTAACTTTCTTCTGACTGTTTGCCACTCCTAAACAAACTGTTTGAACATCTGGGTGGGAATGTTGTGCTAATAACCAGAGCTGTGTGCCTGAGATACTGAGGAAATCCCCTATCTTTGAAATCATGCAGATCTACTTGTGCATACTTTGACATCTTTATTTGAAATTTTGTCTATATTTAATATGAGCATCCACCACAGTAACAGCATATAAATGACAGAAAAATAGAAAGGTGTATTAGGTCCACATCATAATTTAACACTTAGCCTTAAAGTACTTCTCGGTATGCACGCTTACAAATTTCCCATTAATCACACTGATATACTGCTTTTCTAGTCTTACTGACCACTCACACACTTTAGACTGCAAGTTATTATTTAATCATACACACATACTGTACAGTGCTTCATTCTATATATATATATATATATATATATATATATATATATATATATATATATATATATATATATATATATATATATATATATATATATATATATATATATATATATATATACTTTAAACACTTTATCTTCCTCATGGCCAATTTAGAATCACCAGTTAACTTGAAATGCGTGTCTTTGGACTGTGGGAGGAAGCTGGAGTACCAAGAAGAAACCACATGGGCACAGGCAAACTCCTCATAGAAAGACCAACCACTAGATTCAAACCAGCAGCCTTCTTACTGTGAGGTAAGAGGGCTAACCACTGCACCACCATGCCATCCCAATGGCACAACAACTGGTTTCCACACTGGCTTTGTGATGCCAGAACTTCATATAAGTAATGCACATAAGTCAAACTGAGATTTGACTGAGCAGCTAGAAGATTTCATCCAGTATTAGATTCTGCACATACATTCAACTGGCATACATTTGACACCCGAAAAAGGCAAAACACATTTTTGTGTAGATTTGGACTTGACAGATTTTCACTGAGGAAAGTGGATGTATTTTTGGGTTGGCTGCTACACAATATTTTGACATTTTCTGTAAAATAATAGCTTACCTCATAGAAATGGAAGGGATCAATAAAAAGCTCTAAAAATTCCATTCCCATATAACTATACTGCATTCTCAATTATGTTTAGAGGGAAAGGAAATCAGTATTTTTGCTATTTATTTGCTTTCCTTCTGTTGGCATATGCAGTAGGATTGGACTCCTCATAGCGGTAACCCAGGAAATGGTGGTTACTGTGGTTAATGTTGTGAACATAACTCACCTATGACTGTTGGTGTGTGAACCCTTTATTCTGTATTGTGAATTGTGTAACTGTCATCCCCAACACCTGCAGACTTTGTCACCAATTTAGATTGCAAGATATTTTGAGAAAATACTTTTTCCCCTCAAAAAATAATTGAGAATGCAGTTTAGTTGTATGGGAGACATGGTTGGCAGCAGAGTGAGTAGCTTGAGGGCACTGGCTGAGGACCATAACTCAGGGGTGTCAAATTCATTTTAATTCATGGGATATGTGATCTCAAGTGGCCAGAGCAGTAAAATAACAAAAATTTTATAATATGCCTCTACATTCCTGTCTTTAATGCTTAAAAAGTACAATACATTCTGAAAATGTTCACATTTAATGAACAGATGATAATAAGTTAAGATGCCTTATGTAAATAAGACCACTTTCAGTTTGTATGTTGTCATTAGATACACATCCTTGGCTTAACTGCCTTCAGTGTGGTATAACAGGTCATTGGGTAATGTCTTTGTCTGTTAAAATGATGTGAAAATGACAATGGTGAAGACCGATGGATGAAATTAACAATTTGGAAACCATGCTCATGATGTGATTCATTTTTAATGACAGAACAATGCTTCCTGGTGCAAAACAGAATAGTCCCAAAAAGTCCAAAAGAACAAACCCACTCCACTGCAATTTCCACACTTTCCAAAGCCATTTAAAAAGGGACAGATTAGGTTCTGGCCCATGGAATATATGTTTGACATCCATGCCATAACTGCTGATTTCAGGGTATAATCCAAAAAGTACAATGGCAAGGATTGCTCTTTATAAGAGAGTTTGATAATAATTTGGTCAAGAATTTAATTTGAGTTGTGTAAGTCGACAAGAGAAAACTTAAACATATCAAAGATCCTTTAATTTATTCCAGTAATTATACTCTGTACAAGAATAAATAGAGAAAAGAATGAATCCATCACTGACACAAAACCATTCAGTCCATGATTTATCCACCATAAATATCCAAGGGTATTTTGAGTCAGATAGATGGTTGAGGGGAGCGAGGAAGTAGAGTTCTCTTCTGTCCCACTCATGGGAACTAATAGAGTTAGCCTGAGGATATTAGCCTGCAGTAGAGAAGAAATGCAGCTACAGCACAGTTCTTACAGTCAGGCTGAAGCAGTTAGTGGATACTTACACCTAAAGCAGCACAGCGAAAGCTCTTCTCATACATTTTTAGTACGGGTGGCATGACTGGTAGTGAAGACACTTCTCCTGGCAGTGTTAGTTCCAGGCAAGCGAATTGTGCATGCCACATAATTGATGCGCCTCTCTTTATTTACTACATTCTTTTAGTTGCCTGGTTAGAGCTGTACTTTTCCTTAACTTTCCAAATATAATTTTGTTTTTAATATTTTAGAATTGGTGTGTTTCTACTGTATGAAATGCTTCAAATACACAAGATTACTGTCAAAACTTTAAATTAATGCTTATGTGTAAATGGTCTCTTTCTTATATAGTTTTTTTTCTGCTCTAGCTGAGCGTTTGCATTTACCCATTCACACACACACAGTTTCAAAGTGCTTTCTCTCTAACATTCACACTCTGACGGTTGCATCACAGAGTAACTTGGGGTTCAGCATCTTGCCCAAAAATACTTTGGCATGCAGACTGGAGCAGCCAGGACTCAAACCACCAACCTTCTCATTAGTAGATGACCTGTGCTACCTCCTGAGCCACAGCCACCCCACTGTGTGTTTGTTGGTTATATTGACAAGCATGTCTGCCTTCACACACATATGAACTTGAGTGACATCCCATTCTCAATCCATAGGGTTTAATATGATGTCGGCACCACCCTCCGCAGCTATAACCGCTTCAATTCTTCTGGGAAGGCTTTCCACATGGTTTAGGAGTGTTTATGGGAATTTTTGACCATTCTTTCAGAAGTGCATTTGATGTTGGACAAGAAGGCCTGGCTCACAGTCTCCACTCTAATTCATCTCAAAGGTGTTCTATCAGGTTGAGGTCAGGACTCTGTGCAGGCCAGTCAAGTCCTTCCACACCAAACTGGCTCATCCATGTCTTTATGGAGCTGCTTTGTGCACTGGTGTGCAGTCATGTTGGAACAGGAAGGGGCCATCCCCAAATTGTTCCCACAAAATTGGGAGCATCAAATTGTCCAAAATGTCTTGGTGTGCTGAAGCATTAAGAGTTCCTTTCACTGCAACTACAGGGCTGAGCCCAACTCCTAAAAAAACCCCCCCACACCATAACCCCCCTCCACCAATCTTTACACTTGGCACAATGTTGTCAGACAAATACCGTTCCCCTAGCAACTGCCAAACCCAGACTCATCCATTGGATTGTTTGATGGAGAAGTGTGATTTGTCACTTCAAAGAACACGTCTCAAGTGGCGGTGTGCTTTACACCACTGCATCCGATGTTTTGCATTGCACTTGGTGATGTAAGGCTTGGATGCAGCTGCTTCGGCCATGGAAACCCATTCCATGAAGCTCTCTACACACTGTTCTTGAACCAGTCTGAAGGCCTCATGAAGTTTGGAGGTCTGTAGTGACTGACTCACCACTTCAGGGCTGAGTTGCTGTTGTTCCCAATCACTTCCACTTTGTTATAATCCCACTAACAGTTGACTGTGGAATATTTAGTAGCGAGGAAATTTCACGACTGGACTTGTTGCACAGGTGGCATCCTATCACGATATCACGCTGGAATTCACTGAGCTCCTGAGAGCGACCCATTCCTTCACAAATATTTGTAGAAGCAGTGCTTGGCTTTATACACCTGTGGCCATGGAAGTGATTGGAACACCTGAATTCAATGATTTGGATGGGGGAGTGAATACTTTTGACCATATAGTGACTTAAAATATCATCATGGTGGAATATATTTACACCTGATTGATATATATATATATATATATATATATATATATATATATACCTTTCTTGATATGTATGTGTGTTTGCATGTGCATGTGCTGTACAGTAATCACATGAGGACAGATGTGCACATATGTGCATGTGGCTAAGTGCATCAGGGACTTGAGTACAAAGTCTGCCAGCTATACCCACCTCAAACCAAACTGGCCACGTCGCTCTCTGAACTGCAATTTTAATGAGCAGGTGCCGGGAAGCGGAACAAAAGGCATTAAGCAGCTCGTCTCTCCTGATTGCAGGCAGCCACGCTCTTCTAAGTGAGGGATAAACGTGCACTCTCCACAGTTCTCACTGCATCTGTGTAGATACACCGATTCCTTTGGAAAAAGACAGCAGTTTCAATCTTAATGAAATAATTCTGCAGCAAGAATCAGACTACTATTTACTCCAGAGGTCCCCAACCCCTGGCCCGTGGACTCGTACCAGCAGTTTCTTTTTGTTTTTCCATTTTTAAAATTGAATGTTTATTGACAGCCAATATTTTTTGAGGCTAGTGAAATAATAAATACAGAATTAGAATTTCATTCAGTACATAAATTGCTGTCTATAGTGATCTTATTATGTACCCAATGTCTATACACTAAATATCTTTAGTGAACAGGGAGATGCAGTCAAAAAATAAATAGATTCTATACAAACCCTTCATCGATCTCTCACCTTTGTTCACCAAAGCATTGTAGCTGTCAAAAATTCAAGACCCACTGGGTTCCAAACTTCCCTAGGTCCAGATCTCAAATTTCTCCATTTAAACAATGACAGCACAGCTCCAAACATGATTTCTCTAAAACAAGCAGACAAAAAAGTAAATGTAGAAACCACAGACTGCATATAAAAGATGGATCTCCAGGCCTCAAAAGTGAAATGAAGAGCTGCATTAACCCTAAATTCTTTCTAATGATGAGTGCTCAGCCGACCGGTGAGGGTGAAACAGAGCAGCAGCTGCTCTTCAGGAGCCACTACTGACAAACCAGGAAATGAGCACTGTGAATACTTTGTCTGTGCTGATGCCTGTTCATAATTTTGCCAAAGTAAATAAACTGTCCAGCAAATGTTCTTGTTGCCATTATTATTCTTCCAACATGCTGCAATTACAGAGGTCATTCCTCAGCTACAATCTGCTCAGAATGAAGCCAGGTGTGGATGTGGATGTGAAGCCAGGTTAATCTGGTTGGACTGTCACACTCTGCCACAGTGTAGCACAAGGACAAATAGCATCCACTTGATCTGAGTGCTGATAACATAAAGTGTATGCTTTAGTTGTAGGCCTGAAAATCCTCCAATCACAGTTCATTATGACCAGGCATTGGCTCAGCCTACATTGTTCTTTAGCGTTGTAGCATGGGAATGTCACCAGTTAAACTCAAAATCTCCTTTTTTTTGTCAAAAACAATGCGACAGCTGATTGTTGTGTCATGTTTAAAAACAAACAAGCAAACAAATCCCTTTTTAAAGATGAAAAAGGCCAATATAGGGTTTATTTTCTGGTTTGTCAGTAGCAGCTCCTGAAAAGCAAGTCTACGACACATCTGTTTCACCCTGGCCAGTCAGTCGAACACCAATTAAGCTGAAACACCAGCAGGTGGCAGCTACTTGTTTGATCTATGGTAGGAACTGGGAACTTGGTACCATATTTTTACCCCATACTGTTTATAGGGAGACCAGATCAAATGAATAAATAAATAAATAAATGTAGGGCATGTTTGTGTGGGACAAAGTGATACATATTATTAATGCTGAGAGTAGTACATGCAAAAAATAAATAAATACAAAGGCTAAAGTTTTGGCATGTGAAAGACAAAAATGTACTGTTGAAACTGTTCAGACTCCCTTTATAGAAACTAGACCCAATCTAAATGTGGGACATAAATATGTGATGTTCCACACAAAGTGGCACAACTTCTTCATCTGTGCTTTATCTCTCCTTTTTAACTCTATTCTATTCATCTCTAGTTCCAAAAGTCTCTTTCTGTGCACTATAAGACATAAGGTCCCTCCTCATACAGTAATGTGCAAATGTCTCGTGCCAGCCGTCATTTCTGTAGATTTTTCTTTTAAGAAGCCAGACTTTCTTTTAATTTTTTAAAGTGATCTTGAGGAATAATTCTCCAGGCTTCCTGAAGGTTTTTCAAAGCTTTCTTTGGACATTTTCTGCTTTTTCACTCATTTTCAGTCCAGTCCTTTAAAAAAAAAAAAAAACAGAAAATTTGGCAGAAAAATAAATTATCTTCTGCCTACATAATCTTTTTATGTAGGAAATGCTAGAAAATGAATGTTACAGTACAATATATGACTATAGAACGTGATGTACACAATTGTGTACGTGGTGACCAAAGGGGTTAAGCCACTCAACACTGAGCTATGAACTTTCAAGCAGAAAAAAGGTGCCTAACTAAAGGTAAGGACCAGTGCTGTGTACGCACATTTATTTGTGATATATTTGACAAAATGTAGATTTTGGTATTTTTGCACTTTTTTGTGACCAATATGTACAGAGCAGGTCAGGAGAAGGTACAACAGCAAGTGTCTACAGCTGTCCATAAAAACTGGTGGAGGCTCCATAATGGTTTGGAGCTTCAGCTCAGCCAGTGGTGTAGGAGATCTTACCAAAATTGATGGAATTATGAACCATCCTGCAATACCACCCTGGAAGGATCTACTTGGGAGTGGCTTAATTTTTTTCCCCAGACTGCCAGTACAGTAAAAGAATACCTGGATAGAAAAACACACAATGGAACACTATCAGTCATGGACTGGGCTCCTCAGAGCTCAAACCTTAACATTATTGAAGCAGTGAACAGAACAAAAGGCAGCCAATTTCCAACAAAGAGTTTTGGCTGTTGTCCTCTGTGATCACACATCTCCAAGATTCTTGTTCTTCTAGAAATTTAGAGATCCATTACGGAAGATTATTTATAGAAATTACAAGAAAGGTTGCCTGAGAGACTTACGGCTGTGTTGACGAATAAAGGTGGTCATCCCAAGCTCGATAGAATAGTACAATCTAGTTTTGCCTTTTATACTGCATTTCCTTTTTGATAAAGCTTATATGAGGGACCTTGAAGAATCATGCTGCAATAGTTTTAGGCTGCAGGGGGGCCTTTGCATGATGCTTTGAACATTTCTTCTTCACTCATCTCTTTTCACTTTACACCATTACTGTATTTAATAATTCTGGCACTAACTCTGGCACTCTCTCCCATGGTTTATCTCTTTCTGATCTCTTCACCCACAACCAGTCACAGTAGATGACTTCCTGAGCCTGTTTCTGCTGGCGGTTTCTTCCTGTTAAAAAGGAGTTTTTCCTTGCCACTGTTGCCAAGTGCTTGCTCATAACGGTTGTGTGATTGTTGTTTCATTCTAATATTACCTTACAATATAAAGTGTCTTGAGCTGACTGTCACTATATAAATAAAACTGAATTGAATTATTATTTTATGTTTGTATATGTAAGTCACTACACCTATTTTCCATTTTCCTAGCAATATATAATTTAATAAAAGGGGTGGCTCAAGACTTTTGCACAGTACTGCATATGTATGTATAAAATTCCATGAACTAGCTAGTTGTTAAAGCATCATTGTGCTGTGTCAAGGAACTACAAAGGTGACAACAAAGTAAAATGTCATGCATTAATACTCAAAGTGGTTCTGTATCATAAGAAAATATCACTGGTGATGCCGGTGTGAGCATCAGAGCCACAAGGCAGCGCTCACAGTCTATGCTCTTGCTCTTCACCAACAAAAAATAATTTAAAGGACATCATGACAAATACAGATAAATGTCAACAAGATACACAAATGCAGCCAAAAGAAACATAAAAGGTAAGTGAATGAAATAAAAAGCCGTGATGCAGACACTGTGTGTGCCTGTGAGAGACAGAGAGACTGACTGGAAAGACACGATGTGTGCATAATGTACACCATGTGATCATTTGTAATAGTAGGATTCATTAGCAAAGTGCTTGTACAGTATCAGTCCAAAATCCAGTCAAGTGTGAGTTCATTCAGATGCAATTAAACTGAAGGTAAATCTAAATACACAGCAGAAGACTAATATATGCCTTAAAATAAAATTATTGTGCACATGTGAGGACAGAGAGTGAATGAAAACTATAATTGGCTAGTCTTAAAATCAACATGTTGTGCAGCACATCAAACATATGCCTGAAAAAAATGGATCTCTAATATGCAAGGGGTTACTGACCATCAATAATAATGGAGGAAAAAAATTAAAGAAAAGTAGAATGTTCTTCTTTTGCATCTTCATTACTCAGTGAAGCATGCAGAACATTTTGACTTCTCTCAGGTGGGTAAGCAGCACAGGTGGATTTCAATTAGGGGAGACCCAACTTTTGTGCATGCAGCCATGGCTTACTGGGACACTTGATCCATCATTCACTTGTGCATTTCCCTACTGTGATGAGTCGAAATGTCTGCTGTGAAAAAGATCTGTTGCACACAACGGTTCGTTTACACTTATGTTATAATGCAGTGCTACAAAGAGTTAATAATGAATTGTAATGCTGTTGATTAGCATGTATACGAGGTAAGATTTGTCCTCCTGAAGTGACCCTTGGCTGTGTTTCTGCAAGTGTGATCTGACACAGATTATTTGTGCTGACAGTGCTATCCATGCCAGTGCTAAACAGATAAGGTCATGCAAATTGGGGATCGGGGTATCAGTTATTTTAGTGGTAACCAAAACACCGGGGAATTCCACCCGGTTTCTGACAATAAGCAAAGTGGTTAACTTCCTTGAAAGATAAAAATGTCTTGGTTGTACAATTGATGACTTTTGAGGTTTTTCTACTTTTAATTTGGTTATCTGCCAAGATAACCTTGTCAGTGTTCGACACAGCTCTGAAACAAAATCCTGAAAGGTCAGTGAGGACAGGAGTGAACAAAAATCAATACCAGTGGCTGTGATCACAGAGGACATTTTCAGTTACAAGAGTTTTGCCACTTAGAAAATAACTTTATCTGGCTTTGTGGCACATTTTAGGTACAAGACAAAGTTATAAAGAAATACTGGAGTGGGCCATACTCTAAATCATAAAATGAAAATAAAAGCATAGGATTTTTAAAATTAGAAATGGTTTGCAGGTGTACATTCATTGCAGCATATTCTCTAACAAGGTTTGTAGGGCACAGGCATTTTGAGTGACAGCAGGCAGTTATGAGAAATTAGTGCAATAGCCAATGGCAACGGAAAGAACTATACTGAGATGTTATCTAGGCTGCATTTCAGATAGATTGGAAAATATTTCCTCTTAATTTTCTGCGATGACCTGGTTGATTTGGTTTTGGCAACACAAACATGCACTGATGCCCTAAGGCTTAAAGAGAATGCTGTGTAGGTGTGTGCTGCTTTCTTTGAGATTGCATGGCCTCTCTGGTGTACTGCATGACCATGAAAGAAGTTATTGTCACTTTGTAAGTGATTTTAAACCAGGCAAAGGAAGGGGCAGAAGTATTTTGTGACAAACAAAATGATAACTGCTCTTGGGGCAGGTGAGGGGACAAGCGAAGACAAAAAAAAAAAGCAACTGGTAGGCCAGCTCATATCACAAGGTCCACATATTTAGTCTTGAAAAAAGCACAGTGTCTACTGCAATTTCCAAATAATGTAACTCTAAGAATTGCAAATTAAAAAAAAAAAAAAGAAAAAGTGAACAAGGGTCACTTTTGTGCAACCTAGAATCATCCACACCTCTCCCAGGCCTTGAGCAAATTTTTCAGTGACAACACATCCAGTGTTTGGAAGTTTGCTTAAAGGTTGGGTCATTCCGAAAATGAATCTCCATCAGTCAAGCTTAGACCTTACTCACCAGTTTTCCGTGACCTTTGGGACTTGGAAGAAAAGCCCATGTTGCCTTCAAACTGTGCACAACATTTGGAACACTTTTATTAAAGCAACAATAACAACAACACTTTACATATATACACCACGTTTTGTTCACGTTTTGGATTCCAGCTCAGCGGATTACACTCCTGTGCTTTAACACGGAAATTCAGAACACATTCTCAAGACAGCACATATTGCAATCCTCTGGACACCCCAAAGTTATAGGTCACTGCAGGGGTGGATTGAAACAATCATTCAGGCCAGGAATGAATTGATTCCTTCCAGGCCATCTTGTTCATTCCCTTGCTAATTTTCAAGGCCAACCCTATGTATAGATGCAGCAGTATATGAGGCCACCATGATCAACTGTAGTTCATGATTGTATAACTGTAAATGTAAAAGTATAACTACAGATACACCTACAAAGATTCATCAAGAATACCCCAATCATAGTACATAGAAATATAGAAGACTAAACACACAATGCAATTACCATACACTCTACAAATTAAGTTTAAATTTTTAATTGATAATCTCTGTATTCAGCCATCCAGCACACCAGAAGTATTAAAAAAATCATCCTCACAAACATTGAATGAAGCTGAACCTGAGCTACAACAGCATAAGTGACTGTGTGTATTTTTGCCAGTGTTCTTGACTGACCTTGTCCCTTGCTGTGACTTCTTTGCAGCATTTATCTGCCCTTTCAACGTTTTTTTGTGACTGTGCATTTCATTTTGCCAAAAGACACCTTTTACAGTCCCTCCTATAGGTGTCATTAGGCACCTTCACACATTGTGATGAGAGAGTCACAATGAGAGTCATGCATGAGAGGTCTGTCAGCTCATTCGTTCCTGTCATATTATCACTGGTCAAGCTGACTGTTCACAACAGGACGAAAAGACTCTCGGGCCATCTGGAAACGTCCCAGCCTAAATTGTCCATGCCTAAACTGTAAAATCAGGAATCAGGAGAGGATGCCCTCTCTACTTTTAACATTGGACTAAAAACTTTCATTTTTGATCAAGGTTATAGTTAGGGCTGGATCAGGTGATCCTGAATCCTCCCTTAGTTACACAGCAACTGCTGGGGGGGGGGTCCTATGATGCACTGAGTGTTTCTGCTTCAATCACATCTTTTCACTGTCTGTCGACACACCACTCTGCATTTAATCAGTATTAATCTCTGGCTCTCTTCTACAGTGTGTCTTTCGTCATGTCTCCCTCCCCTCACCCCATCCGGTCGGGACAGATGACCCCCCCTCCCTGAGCCTGGTTCTGCCAGCAGTTTCTTCCTGTTAAAAATGACTTTTTCCTTGCCACTGTTGCCAAGTGCTTGCTCATAGGGGTTGTGTGAGTGTGTTCAGATGATCATTTTGATTGTTGGGGTTTTCTCTGGATTATTTTAGGGTCAGCCCTGCGACAGGCTGGCGACCTGTCCAGGGTGTACCCTGCCTCTCACCCTATAACGGCTGGGATAGCCCCCAGCCCCTCGGTGACCCTGAAAAGAGAATGGATTGATTATTAGATTAGATTATTTAGATTATTTTAGGGTCATTACAGTGTAAAGTGCCCTCAGGCGAGTGTTGTTGAATTAAAAGAGAGTACAATGATAAAACCTGTGACACAACCAAATGATGAAATATCTGGAATCAGTTCAAAATGTAGTGGCACTGCAGTATGCTAGAACTTAATGATGTGTTAGGCCACCAGCTACTGAATTATGATACAATGAAACTGCTATAAAAATGTTGTGGCCTTACTATTAATCACACTACTAGGAGAAGCCACTTTTTAAATATGAACCGACTGACAGATACCTGTTACTAATGCCCAAAGTGCTGTTTTTGCCAGAATATTGTACATGTAGCAGAGCAGATAAGGTGCATCTAAAGCACTTAATGTGTAACATCCCCTTTGGCACATAGACAATTTCTAAAATTGATTGGATTGTTAATCTACCAAAAAATTACTTCATAGTCCACTTAGTCAGTAATGTAGAAGTATTTGTCTGGCATTTTTATTTTCATGCCACCCGATCCACTTACAGGAAACTTCACACTGACACGTGGATCCTTCTGGTGACCACTTTTCCCTTCCACTTGAGGCTGCTGCAAAAGCACTGCAACTGGCGAGATTTCATAATAAAAGGAAATAAGCTCATCTACTTGGTGCTTAAGCAGAGGCCTAAATTGCAGCTGTTATAAGTCTGAATTGCATCATTATATAGCAATAAGTAAAAGCTTTACAATCTCGCTCCAATCCTCATGGTCATTTCAAACTCTTCCGGTAGTGCTCTTTTTAAACATCAGTTTGCTTTAAATGTTCTGCTACAGGTCAATTGAAGAAATTCAATTGTGGCCCCAGAGGGTGGAGAAGGTACATCATACTCCCAGGCCCCTTAAAGTAATTAACGTTGCAGTTGGCTCAGGAACTGAAATCCTTCTTAAATCTCCTCATCTGCGAGGGAGGGATCCTGCAGACCTTAGGGCCTCCTGCAGCAATGAAGCAGCCACAGACTGTCATGTCATTTGCTTGAGCAGCCCACTCGGCTAATTGGTTAGGCAGAGTTCATTTGGCTTCCTCTCTGATTTGGCTAGCCACTGGGGATAGGAGGAGAGAGTAATTAGAAACTTGAATTAAATGCAGTTTTCACGAATGGCTCGGAGGAGACTAATAACACATAATGTGACCGCAGGTTGGCTTAATGGGTGGTGAGGCTGTCGTAAAGCCAAATGGTCATAAGTCACAAAAGAAGTCAATAAGAGAAAAGTTTTGGTTGAGCT
Source organism: Archocentrus centrarchus (assembly GCF_007364275.1). Lineage (NCBI taxonomy): Eukaryota > Metazoa > Chordata > Actinopteri > Cichliformes > Cichlidae > Archocentrus > Archocentrus centrarchus. The sequence goes on from NC_044366.1 coordinate 6,699,993, forward strand.
GTGTATGGTGTTGTTGTTGATTTGGAGCATCAGTGAGGAGTATATTTATTCTGCGACTGTCAGTCTGACTGATGTGTGTTTGAAACATTTCAAGAAAAGAACATTTTGCTGAAACTTTGTGGCACAATAAAAGTCTTGTGTAGATAACGCCCTGCTCACTTCAGTGAGGTAAATACTGTACAAAGCTTCAGCTAGCAGCACGTGAACCTTACTAAACAACAAATAGACTGCCTTATTTGTTTCATTTTCAATAAAAACCCAAGTGTAAAAAGTTACTTTAAAAAAGGTTAAGAGGTGGAAATATTTATTTTGAGGTAGAGTCGCTTCCTGAAGCTTTGCAACCAACCACTGGAGACTTTTTAAATTATTGATTGATCCAAAAAACAAAACAAAACACAAAATACAGATCCTGATACAGATATGCCTTTACAGGTCATTTAAAAGAAGATGCTGATGTAGCAAGCTGGAGTTCCTTGGGCAGTCCTTCCACAACTGAGGAGCCCTAACAGCAAATGCCTCTTCCCTTTAGTGTTTAAGCATCGGAATAGTCAGCAGGTTCCTGACTGAGCACTAGTTAGTAGGGAGACAGCTGCTTGGATATATATTCTGGGCACAGGGCCTGAAGGACATTAAAAGCAATAAGTAAAATCTCAAAATCAATTCTTAAACAAATGGGCAGCCAGCGTAGGGTCATTAAAATCAGAGTGATGTGTTCTCTTTTCTTGTTTCTTGTAAGCCAAGGGAGGACAGATTAGTGCAGTTTATGAGGACCAGTGTGCAAAGCAAAAGCCACAATTTGGATTTTCTATGACTTATGACAAAATATCAAGTCACCTATGTGCATCTCTGTTTTGCTAAGCTAGGTCTGCCCTGGCTGTACCTTAGTAAGAGTACACACATAAGAAAAGAAAGATAGACATGCAGTATTTGCACAAGAGGAAAATACTATGAATCGTTCTCTTTAACAGATAGGTAAAGATTATCATTGGTGTAAATTATCTTGAGTAACTTGAGAGAGATGACTCACAGAAGATGATTAACTGTGTAGCTGTCAAATTAAATTTCAGCTTAGATACATATCTCCATTGGAGGTTTGTATATTCAAAGCATTACAGTTCGTAATATAGTGACAAATGGAGAGGCTGGAGCAGTAATGTGATGCATATCTGAGTTATTGTCAGATGTAAGGCTCAGGGCCTTGTTTTTCCAAATTACAGAGGATGTAAATTGCAAAATTTTAGAGCTTTTAGAGCAATCAAAACTACCAAGTTGCTGTCCAGTTGATGAAAATGAGCTTCGCCCATCAACAAACTGCAGTAAATTAGTCACAACTCAGTCAGGAAAAAAAAATCCCTTCCTTTTGTCCTCACTCACCTTAATCTATAGAGGTACTGTGGGTTTATTCCATTTGCACTTTTAGGATCAAATCCACTAACTGTATCTTTTAACAAGACTGCATACTGTCGCTTGGTCCTAAAAATAAAGATGCAAATCAGTGGACAGAAATTTGACACAGATCATCTCTCAGAGGAAACTGAAAACTTTGAGGCTGGCTCTGTGGGATAGCGGAGCTGAGCGTGCTCCTGCAGCCCTTCCACAGTAATCTGACATATGCACTGCTTTGCACTATTATAAGCTTTGAGGCAGCGATCAAAGGACTGAGCTCTAACAGGGCCAGGAAACAAAAACAGAAACAAAGGAACAAATGATTTTGTTCCGACCCCAGTTTGATGTTTACCTCTTGGTCATCACGGCCTCTCCGCCTACTGACTTCACACAGCTATCTCCCATTTCATTTTCTTCTCAAGAATTTTTTTCCCCCTGTGCCCCCTCTCCACCAGCCTTTCCCTCGTGTGTTTGTCAATTAATTTTTTTCCCAAAAGGATACAGTTGAAACTTCCTAGACTTTGGTCCATTTGAACCAAGACTGTTCTCCCCAGAAAACAACCCCATGGGTCCTTTTATGCAAGCTGTTATTATGAACTACAGTTAAATTTTAAAGCTAATTTGAAATATAGCTGCTACATGACTGTAAAATATGGCCTCGTGTTCTCACGTTTTCATACTGTCACAACTGCCACCCTGGTAACCTTTCCAACATGCAAATTTTGTAAAAGGGTGCATTTTAAATGGTCCAAATATAAAATATAGTGAGTAAAAAGCAAAACGTTTTTCTTCCGTCTTGAAGTGTCTTTATGCCTCTGCCTTTGCATCTTCCTTCTAATGTGGACTTTTTTCGGTCCTTTAAATTTGAGATCCTCCTCTGTGGTGTTTCAGAAAACACTGATGTGTACAGCTGTGGAGGACCTTTGGATAAAGCAAAAAAAAATATTACTGGCCAAGTTAAACTTTCACTAGACTACTTTCGAATAAGTGTGTCAATTATATATTTTGTCCAAAAGAAAATTAAAATATGTGGTTTTCAAAAGATTAATTCGTATATGCCAAGTATTTTTAACTCTCAAATACTGATATCGGTAGGAGCTTCAAAACAGCATTATTCAGGCTTCAGTGTTACATAAATGTACTTTCAAAGTTTTTATACACATCTCATGGACATGAATGCATTGGCAATATTAAACTTTCAGTAATTTCTGTGGGCTGTGCTTTTTCTGAGGCTGAACGATTGCACAACGAACAAACTTTCTTTAAGAAGGTCAAGAATTTGTTGAAGATTTTTTTTATTTCTTTTGGCACCGGTCTGCCCATAACTCGAACCTAATGCCACCCGTGCTCCAAAATCAACGCAATCAAGCTTGACTGAAGTCTCTGTCTGACAACATAGACAAAGAAAGCCTTCTGGAGGACAGTTTTATGGTCAGATGAGGCAAATTGAATTGTCTAAGCACAATAATCAATGGTATGTTAAGATAAATAAAGACGAGTCATCCAACACCAAGTAAACTGTACCTGCTATGAACCATGGGATATCTTACTCTGTGGTGGTTTTGCTGCCAATTCTGTCCAAAAGATTGTTCCAACACCTAAACAGGACTATACCAACATCTTCTCAAAGCACCTCTGGTCAAGGTGCTAAAGGATATTTAACTAAATATTAAGTGTAATGCATGAATATGTTTGTGTTCAACCCAAAATGAACTATAACGTGTACACAAAATTTTATTAATTTGTTTATTTACTCCTAAAGATTTATGTTATACACTAAATCTGCCCAATAAAAAGATCAGGTTAAAAAGAAAACCCTGAAAACCTGATGTTGCCTTGACATTCCTGACAATAATGAATGCATAGACTTTTGCCAGCAACTGTATATTTCAAATCAAGGTCAACAGACATTTTACTGTTACTGTTTACTTTAAAGACATAAATACAATATACAATGCTTTACAATGCCGAGGTCACACAGAAGGGACCTATCAACATTCTCTAACAATAGGCACAATTCATGTGATAGAAAACATTTAGAAATGATTGTGGCTGAAGTATTCAGAGCATTTACTGAAGGTAAAATAGTAATACTATGATTTAAAATTGAAAGTATTCATATGCATATAAAAACTTAAATATTACAGTATAAAATAGACATTGAATATTGTAGTATTTGGTTATTATTGTTGTTGAGTTACTGGTGGATTATCATGTGCGGAAGTAAAAAAGTAAATAGAAGATAAACAGTTAAGGTACAAGTATCTCAAATTTGTACAAAAGTGCCTTATTGAGTAATTGTACTTACCTACATTACTTACATTATAATTTGACCTGGTGAAAACCCTTACAGCCAAGGTAAATCTTGCATATTGAATTAAATTTAATAAAACAGTGCCTCCTACCATTTCAGAGTCATAGTTAGGGAGATGTCTTTGTTATTATTATTTTTATCTCTTTTACTTTTGTGCTGTTTGCAGAACAGGATGTTTTATGTCACATTCAGAATCGATGTAATGGGCTGTCATTGTGAAGTAGCTCTCTGTACCCCATTGGTGGTGAGAGTAACAGCTAGTGCAATGGATAATTGCTAAATAGCTCATACTCTGTATACAGGGTGGGCAGCACGGACTGACTGAGCACATACTTGAAAGAACATTCTGTACCCACTCAGTGACTTTGAAGATATTGAATTCTGTGGTGTCTATGGGTGAGTACGGTTACATATCTGCAGAGACCTTGTTGCTTCAGATAAAGGCTCGGTGTACCTGCTATGTATTTTCACTGAGTGCTGTGTAGAGAAAGTCTTGCACTGTTTTTGACTGTCCAAAGACAACAAGTTCAAGACACAGTAGGACTGTGGTCAGTAGGACTGTGGACCTGACTATATGTTGGAAAAGTGATACACTATATTGCCAAAAGTAGTCGCTCACCCATCCAAATCATTGAATTCAGGTGGTCCAATCACTTTCATAGCCACAGGTGTATAAATCAAGCACCTAGGCATGTAGACTGCTTCTACAAACATCTGTGAAAGACTGGGTCACTTTCAGGAGCTCATTGAATTCCAATGAGGTACCGTGATAGTATGCCACCTGTGCAACAAGCCCAGTTGTTAAATTTCTTTGCTACTAATATCCCACAGTCAACTGTTAGCAGAATTATAACAAAGTGGAAGTGATTGGGAACAACAGCAACTCAGCCCTGAAGTGGTAAGCCACGTACAATCACAGAGCGGGCTGAATGGATGTTGAGGCTCATTGTGCACAGAAGTCGCCAACTTTTTACAGAATCTGTCACTGCAGACCTCCAAACTTCATGTGGCCTTCAGATTAGCTCAAGAACAATGCATGGAGCACTTCATGGAATAAGTTTCCATGGCCGAGCAGCTGCATCCAAGCCTTACATCACCAAGTACAATGCAAAACATCGGATGTAGTAGTGTAAAGCACGCTGCCACTGGACTCTAGCGCAGTGGAGACGTGTTCGCTGGAGTGACAAATCACGCTTCTACATCTGGCAATCCGATGGATGAGTCTGGGTTTGGTGGTTGCCAGGGGAACAGTATTTGTCTGACTGCATTGTCCCAAGTGTAACGTTTGGTGGAGGGGGGATTATGGTATGGAGTTGTTTTTCAGGAGTTGGGCTCAGCCCCTTAGTTCCAGTGAAAGGAACTCTTAATGCTTCATCATACCAAGACATTTTGGACAATTTGATGCTCCCAACTTTGTGGGAACAGTTTGGGGATGGCCCCTTCCTGTTCCAACATGACTGCACACCAGTGCACAAAGCAAAGTGCATAAACGCATGGATGAGTAAGTTTGGCGTCGAACAACTTGACTGGCCTGCACAGTCTTGACTTCAACCTGATAGAACACCTTTGGGGTGAATTAGAGCGGAGATTGTGAGCCAGACCTTCCTACAAGATGTGAAGCTGTTATAGCTGCAGCGGGTGGGCCAACATCATATTAAACAATATGATTAAGAATTGAATATCTCTCAAGTTCATATGTGTGTGAAGGCAGAATACTTTTGGCAATATACTGTATATTAGTATTTCAGGGCTTAAAGTCATGGAGTTGGCTTACTGGCTTTTGTTGCTCAAGAAAATAACAGAGTTTGGATACCATTGTGAAGAGGAGTTTGAAATGAGTTGTGTCCAAGGACCCTTTGATATTGACCCAAATAATAGTAATAGCACAAGTGGGACTACTTGTGGAAACCAGTGGGCACTGCACAGATAAGCAGGATTGCTAAGAAGGAACAATGAGGAGTATTTAGGAGTAAAGCTTGAAGAAGATAGAAATAACTACACAGGAGTCAAAGAAGCCAGTAAGTAGCAATTCTGCTTGAGAATTGCTGAGATCAGTCAACTATACTGTGCAAAGCTAGACACTATAGTACTATGCTCAGAGAGGCTGGGTGCTGCAAGAGCAGAGTTAGATGGAGCTCTTCTCAGCTCCAGCATGAAAGTAAGAAGAACAAAAATACTATACTCTGTAGAGTAATTACTATAGAGTAATTATAATACACAGTTGTTTTGTCATAAATGGGTGAGTGAATGTCTGAGTGCCCACATCTCAACTTCTGTCCATTCCCAGCATTCAGTGGCAAGATCAATCAGAGTTCACCCAATTTTGCAGCAAGGTAAACTGCAACCCAATTTCTACACAGGCTGTGAAAGTGTTACACTAGCAGAGCAGCAGCAGCTGCTTTTGTGCTATGTCTGTACCTGTAAAAAATACTTTATTACCCACTACTGAGTGTGGCTAGAGTACAAACTACTATAGAGACATGTTTAAAGGGGAGGAAATAAACTGAAGAGAAACATGTCACCTTTTCATGCATAAAACATGAGTAAAAAGGAAGTCATTATGCAGTTTGATTAAATGCACCTGGATGGCTGAAAAACAAAACAGGGAGCAAACAAGTCCACAACCAAACAGTTCAGGGGGGCTGCCCTGCCATGGTGCTAGGCATGAGAGAAAAAACATTTCAGGAGGCCAACTGTGTGGCCAGCATCAGAGATGAAGAATCTCAGGGGGCCAGCGGCGAAGACTCTCTGAAGGTTTGGCAGGTGGCTGACGATGGTGAAGAAGTCTCTTGAGTGGGTTGGCAGGTAGCCAAACAGAAGAGGCAACGGGACACCTCTGGTGGCATGGCTAGAGGCCAACAATGGTGACAAAGACCCTCTGGGGTTTGGCAACTAAGGAGACCTTATAGATGCCGGCATAGGAGGAGGCGGCTGCACACCTCCAGTGGCTGGCATCAACAGTGGTGGGGGGAACCCTTCTGAATGCTCGAACTCAGGTTCAGACAGCCCGGTACCCATGGGTTCAGGTTCAGGCTGAAGTTCAGGCAGCTTGTGGCCCTTGGGCTCAGGCAGAACCCTCTGACTCCAGCTCTGGGCTCTCTGGCTGAGGCGGAGCTGGACCGTCTGACTCTGGGCTCTCTGGCTGAGGCAGAGCGGGCCCCTCTGGCTCTGGGCTTGCTGGCTCAGGTAGAGCAAGGCTCTGGACTCTCTTGCTCTGGAACACATCAACAGCCTTTGAGCTGGCCAGGCCATAAACAGGCCAGAGAAGCCAGATGTGATCAGGCACTTAAATACACAGGGCCTAAGTGGGAAAACATAATGCAATGCAGAACAAACAGGTGAGCAGAATCAAGTAATGAGACAGAAGGGAAGCAAAACTAAAAACAATGCACAAGAGACAAGAGACTAGCAAAATAAATGAGGAGAAACACAACTGCAGACTTGACTCAAGGACACAAGGAAACAAGAATTAAATATAAACCACAACCAAATAATTAACCCAGAACTTTTCAAACAAAAAAATCGAGGAATGTAAATTTAATGAAACCAACCTGGAAATATCCCCAAAATATACAAAACTCAAAACTGCAAAACTACAACAAACCAAGAATCAAACAGTGAAATGACATAATAGAAATTGGAGGCTCAAAACTGAAAACGCTGGGTCACAGATCCAGGACCATTACAGATTGATACAAGAGAGATCAGAATTTGCTTCTAATCAAACATTTTCAATCTTGCTCATGTTTGTGTTAGCCAGAACTTTGGTTTTTTTATAGGCCCAGTGAAAGACTTAGTGGTTGGTTTGTAAATGTCCCTCTGGTTAAACAACACAGTTGATGAGACACTCTTGAATGGTGTTGGCTCTTTCCATAAGTTTTTTTTATTGATTCTTTGAGCAGTTTAAGTACAACTGCAGCTGTAATGTAAAGCTATTGGAAAAAGTACGAATATTGAGAACCTTGAATGCTTAAAACAAAACAAAACAAAAAGAGCATTAACCTTTCAAATCCAACAATCCTTTACATGGAGTCAGGCAACACTAGAACTACACTGGGGAGCTTTGACAAAGACTAAATGGAAGGACTATTTATACACATAGGGTTGATCAGGGAAGTGGAGAAAATCAAATCAGTCACAAGGGAGGAAGAAAAACTCTAAGCAATACACAAGACACTTTCAAAGTAAGAGAGGCAGGGTACACCCTGTACTGGTCGCCAGCCTGTCGCAGGGCCAACACAGAGAGACTGCATGTCTTTGGACTGTGGGAGGAAACTGGAGTACCCCGAGGAAACCCACGCAGACACGGGGACAACATGCAAACTCCACACAGCGGAATCAAACCCAGGCCTTCTAGATGTTATTCCGGCTGTGAGGTAGCAGTGCTAACCAGCATGTCACAGTGCTGCCACCATGATGCCACCGTGCTGCCAGGAGTATAGATGTCAATACTAAAACAGTTCGTAGCACCGTTGAGCCATGTCCTCAATAAACACTTTTCTGATGAGCTGGTGATCTCAATCCCAAGATACAAGGCTTATTCCCCATATTCCTCATTAGTGTCGAGGAGGGCATGTTTTAGAGTTGGCCTACCTTGCTGCCAACTTTTAATATTGGGTTTAAAAAAACTAAGCAGGTGTTGGCAAAAACGTTCAGCGTCACAGGTGATGTCAAGCTGGCAACATCCATCTTTTATATACAGCTTATGATAAGGACTGGTTTACAGAAAATAGAAAAAAAAAACGGCAGCATGCAGTTGAGCTAAATCCCAGACATGTGTGCTGGGCTCCAAGCAAGATCTTTTCAATCTGAAATTGAGTTTTCTCAAATATGTGAATAATTTTAATAGATTATCTGTTCTCAGTATTGTGTACTATCTTTAGCATCTTAAGAGGGATGCAATGAAGCCACTCTTTCACACATTCAGAGATTTGTTTTCAAAATAGGTTTATTGATCTGAATATGGATAATTACTTGCAGTGCTTTCAGGAAAAAAAAAATCATTACAAGCGAAAAAAACAAAATATCTCAAGAAACAGCTCTCCAATCATATTCATAGCATTAACGTGGGTATGTTGCTTACACTAAGAACATAAGACAGAAGCGGGGCCATATGAGCTGAATTACAAGCTCACACATTTTATTTATTTTCCTCCAACACTTCAACATGCTCACGCAGTCTAACTAGTGTCCATGTCTCCGTCCGCCAAATCCTGAGGTGTAACATATCTCCGATGCACAGACCCGCTTGTAATTAAACACCTCAATGAGCAGATTACGAGTTTCCCCATTTGGAAATTTCATTACCATTCCTGTAATTGGATTCCAAATTTAATTAGTGTTCCTGGGCTAAACAGCATGTGATTCTAGGTTGAATGCAGTCAGAGGTCTTGAACACTGGTTTAACCCCTCTCACTCTTCTGACACCTTGGCAGGAAACACACAGACCTGTATAAGAAAGTAAATTAGACATTTTGTAGCATTGTGCAATTTCTTTTCCAAACATTTGCTTCAAGGGAAAAACCCACTGACACTGGTTTTATGAACAGAATGTATCACTCAGTATGGTACCGGAAATCATTTACTTTGTCTGTTTGAAGGCAAACTTTAAAAAGTTTAGACAAACAACCTAAAACAACCTAAAAGCTACTTTTTACTGACGATACAGAACTGTGAAGTCATTAGCCTAGATACACTAAAACCCAGTAATTTCTTTTCTTGTAATATAATATTCTTGGTAAATTAATGGTTTGCATCTGATTGAGAAGGAAATCTAATAAGTTCAGAGGACTTCCCCTGTCCACTAAATCTTAACATGGTTATCTCAAATGGCCTGTGTGTGTGTGTGTGTGTGTGTGTGTGCTTTCTTTTCTTGTACCGCAAATAAAGGCACAGTTCTATGAAATACATTTACACTCACTGGCCTGGTTTGGTACACCTGTTCAACTGCAAATAGTTAATAAAAAAATATCCAATCAACCAATCACATAGCAGCAGCTCAATGCACGTAGGCAAGTACACATGATCTAGCCGACCTGCTGAAGTTCAAACTGAGCATCAGAATGGGAACGAAAGGGATTCAAGTGACTTTGAACATGGCATGGTTGTTGGTGCCAGATGGGCCAGTATGAGTATTTCAGAAACTGGGATTTTTCCCACCAAATCCTCTCTAGGGTTGACAGTCAGTGGTCTGCGAAAGAGAAAATAACCACTGAGCACCAATTTGTTTTGGGGGGCGAAAATACCTTGTTGATGCCAGAGGTCAGAGGAGAGGTCAGACTGACAGACTGATAGGAGCTGATAGGAGGGCAAGAGTAACTCAAATAACCACTTGTTACAACCAAGGTATAGAAAAGAGCTTCTCTGAACAAACAATACATTGAACCTAGAAGAAGATGGTCTACAGCAGCTGAAGACCACACTGGGTGCCGATCCTGTCAGCTTAGAACAGGAAACTAAGGCCCCGTTTACAAGAGAACGTTTTCACGTTGTTTACACGCCAACAGTGTTTTGAGTCCCTGAAAATGGCACAATTTGAAAACATGTCCCAGAGCAAAGCGTTTCCGAAACTCTCCTTTCTCTGTCTCCTTGTAAATGGCTAAAACTCTACTTTTTGAAAACAGAAGCTACTGGCACATAGGCACTATGGTTAGACTCCTATACACACACCACCAGCGTGTAGCCTGGCATGGGAACTACATCGTTTTTAACATCTTTTGCGGTTCCGTGTGAATGGTGATTGTTTTTGAAACATTTCTGTCTGAATGTTTTACTTTCCAAAAAATGAAAATGTAAAAAGGATACCGTTCCCACTTGACCGTTGTCCTGTAAACAGGGTCTAAGGCTACATTTACATTACAATTCACAAGTCACCAAAATTGGATAACAGAAGAGTGGAGAAACATCACCCAGTCTGATGACTCTTTATTTCTGCTGCAAGATTCAGATTGCAGGGTCAGAATTTGGTATAATCAATATGAAAGCATAGATCCATCCTGCTGTTTGTCAGTGGCTCAGGTTGCTGGTCGTGATGTAATGGTGTGGGGGGATATTGTCTTGGCCCACTTTGGCCCACGTAGTACCAAGTGAGTATTGTTTAGACCTCACATATTATCTGAGTATTGTTGCTGACCATGTCCATCCCTTTATGACCACAGTGTGCAGTACACTGTGGTCATAAAGGGATGGACATGATGGGTACACTGTGTACCCATCTTGTGATGTGGAGTCCTGTAGGATAAGGCCCGATATAGACTTTTGCACTGGTTCTTTGTGGGGCCTAATAAAAAATGGCTTAAAGGGGGTGGAAAGGAGGCTGAAAGAACTTGTCTCAAACAATGGATAAACTGATGGGCTGCATGAAGGCACAACTGGCTGAACAGGGGTGGTGGCTGGTGGCTGGGGCACCTACATTGTCTCTGTCTTTGAGAATAGAGACAATGCACTTACTACTGCCTCTGAACCTCATTCAACACATTGAATATTTTACAAAAACTAATTACCTCACAGGTTCAAAAAATAACAAACTTAAGAATATGTAATGAAATTCTTAATATGTGGAAAAAAAAAAAACTTGAGTGAAACAGAAAATGCTGATGGCAAACTTCATATTTTAACAAGGTGTTTGTTGTAAATGACCCATTATTGACAGCAATTAATTAAGCAGACTGCAGTCCAAATTAAAAAGGAATACAAAGACTGGTTGATATGAATGCACCAAACATTTCCAAAAACATTAGGCAGCTGAGAAACTCAAAATGAGGCAGAATTATACTTCTTTGAGGTGCACAGAAGCATATGAAAACTGTTTAATGGGATAAATTTTTTCCACTGACCAAAGGCTTTTTTTCCAATAAAATAAACCTCCTTAAAACGTAAAGCGTGCATCATGTAAGCATTCCTTTTATTTCTACAGCGATCAAGATTAATTGTACAGCTATCAACCTTTGAGAAGTGAATATCACATGATGGTGAATGTCACGTCGATGCCTCGCAACAATTGCAATAATAGATTAATTAAAGGCGATTAATTAAAGGCGAAGAGGACAAAAACAACATCCTCCATGGTTAGCCTGGAACTCAGCAGAGTCTGCGTTTTCAAATTAAACTGTGACATGACGTGTCTGTCTCAAGTGACTGCAAAGACTCTGCAGTCACCTGAGATATACAGTATAAGACCCATGAAATTAGTTTAAGGAATGAGAGGAGGGAACATAAAAGAATTAAGTAGTACAAGATGAAAGACAGCTTCTTCACTTCTTGGCACACGACTGAGACTTTCAGGAGGCACAGGAGCCAGACAGCTGCAGGCCCAGACCTGACCTCCACAGGAGCCGAGCCTAAGGCAACACGACTTTGCCGATGTTTATCTCAACGGTGGAGCAGGTCGGGTTACGCATTACATTCCAGCGTGTGTACGCAATCTATCCACCAAACAGCAACGCAGCCCATTTGTCAGGTTGCTTGACATTTTGAGTGTTGGAGGTTTCTTTTATTATTTTTTTTAAAAAATATTTTAATCAGTCAATCTGTTTAGGCAGACAAAGAGACAGCTCTATCGTTAACATCTACAGCAGCCTCAGTCTCCATGGTGATCTGTTCTGTTAGGTACTAATTACAATTGGCATAAGTCTTGTCTTGTTAAGTTGAATGTAATTAAAACTTGTAAGCCTGACGGTCCATGGGAACAGCAAGAACACCCCACAGCACCATGATGTCGAGCGCACATTCAGAAAAGCACAGAAGGGATCTCAGCAAACTGCTGATAAAATGCTCGGAGACAGACACAGAACTATGCACACCTCAGCGTCTCGCTCCAACACTGCAAAACTTACCAAGGCTTGGCTCGAGCTACTTTTTCTTTTTAACCTTAGAGAAAAACTGTATATTTCTTCTCTTTTGCAGCACATCTCTTTCATAGAGTGGAGATGTCAGACAGTTTAGTTGCCTCTGGCAAAGTTTGAATTACTTTCAAGTGACTTTGTTCCATCCCTGATATCACCTTAGCCTAAACTTGTCTTGAAATCTGCAGAGAGAGGGAGGGAATAGAAGCAGATATTGATTAGTGTGCTTCTCATGAAAGGCTCCAGGGTGAACAGTAAATGCTTATGGAAGGAAGCAATAGCACATCAATGTAAAGTGATGAAAAGTCTCTTCAAAGACATTCTCCATCATATCTAATGAATTTAAACAACACTGTAAGTAGGTGGTAAAAAAGGAGAAAATGCTTAAGGCTCTTTGATAACAGTTAATGAGTGGTGTTTGTAGCCATCTAGAGTCAGCAAACCAGGGTGCAGCTTTACTGGGGTTAGGAAACTTGAAACATATTTTTGATGAGCTGATAGTGCAGTGTGTTGCTTCTTATGTTTTAAGACAAAGATAATTGGTCTTCAAAGGGACTACAAGAAATCTACAAGCAGTAATGTTAAGAAAGCAGAACTATCTGCTTTCTTAACATTATTGCTTAGATCCTCTTAGATCCTGACAAATTAATACAGTCCTTAGAAACCCCCAAATACTACTGCTAATGCCCTTATATGGCAGGTAATATGGACCTCACATGGGTCACATTTCCTTTGAGAGCAATGTGAAAAGTTCAATTTCCAGTTCTTGGAACTGAAATAACTGTAACATCTAATAATATTAGCATGATGCTCTAAATGTTATTTTCAGTTTTATGGCAACAGTTTGCAGGAACACTGTCTTCCCTTATTTCCACTAGAATGTAAAGTTTTAATTTATCTGTTTGTTCCTGAGCATGTCCTTAAGTAACTTATTTAATTAGTGTTATAAAACTGATGAATAAGGGCATTCGCTCATCTGCTATATCTGTGCTTGAGGTATCAGAGGGACGAACGTCTGCCTTGTTGCAGGACGGGGCCTTCCACCAGGCAGATGAAATGCAATTAGGAAACTCATTATTAAAACAAAACAAAACAAAATACAAACAAACAAAATCTACTAAACCCGTACACATGATAATGATTATTTTTTTTTTTCACCCACTAATAGTTTTAAATAATCCTGCTCATAAATCCCCACATCCTCATCCCAGGATGGGACTAGAACTTGGTTTGCTCCAAGAAAAGATTGCTATTGGAGTTAAAAAAATTAATGTTGAAAAATGCTTATTAAGTGCATTTATTGAATGTGATGCCACAGGGTCCCGAAATAAGAATCCGTATGTGATTAGGCATCCTAAGCAGGTGTGTCAAGGCACTGAAGCCAGAGGACATTTTATGGGTTTGTGTGACATGACAACGGCCTTAAGAAAACAGAGGATGGTCCACCTTAAAGTAAGTTGCAGGCCTAGTAGTATATCACAGGGAGTTACCACAGTGAGAAAAACAGTGTATGTATAATAGGCTGATGACAGTCCCTTCATGTTTTCTGGATCTCAAAGAGAATCCAGTCACTGAGAGCCTTGCTGACCTTGGTAGTAACTGATCTCCATCAGGCTGTATTCATAGTTTTGTTTAAACAAATGTGTGTAAACCCCCACTTTCCTTAACAAGCATATAAACACCCTCAACACTCTTAATACATTCAACCAATAGCTCTGGAATCTATTTAAATCCATCATCACACTATCCTTTGCCGCTTCCACTTTGAGGCATAATTAATATGCAACAACAAAGCCACGGATAATTGAATTTTCTTTCCATTTTCATATTGCGGCAAGTGCCATCCAACGTGACACTTGATCAAAGGAGAGCTCCTGCTGTCCGCATATGCTGACAGATGTGTTTCAGAGGAATCTTCAGTATAGTGTGAGGTGGATTTTCAGCTTTGGAGAGTTTATCATTGGTGAGGCAAAAACTTAAGTTAAAAATAAAGAATTACTCCCAATCAAGGGTTTTACAGCTGGCTGTATAATCCACTGCACATCAATTGCAGAGTAGTTAAAACGTGAAGGCCATGAAACTCAAATACGCTAGATAAAGTTCATGTGCATAATTAATTATGAAATAAAAAGATTAAAAAAATGTATGCAAGCACAACATTGATGTGATTAAAAAAAAAGCAATTAATTTTTTTGTCAGTCAGAGTTTACGAGTAAAAATTGGCTTCCTGGCTTATAAAAATGTCTGGTTTGCAGCACCTGCTGTTAAAGCTGCTTAATACTATGTAGTATTTCTGCGTACTTCTGAAGAGCTTTTTTCTGTCATGTAGTATTGAAGAGTATAGTGTCTTTTCTCCACAAAAAATGCTCAGTGAGCAACAGGAGCATTGGAGGTCAGTTGTGTCCATCACAACTGCACAGGTTATGAGTTCATACTGTGTGCATCCAGAAAAATAAATACTTTGAGCAGCAACTGAAAAAACAAACCAAAGAAAACAAAAACTGCCACTCAAAAGGTCCAACCCCTGTCAGCAGTTTCATGGAGGAACTATACCTGCTAACCGTATCGCTCTGCAGCTACCTGTGACCAGAGGCTGTTGTTGGTGATGGCGAAGCGGAATGTAAATACTACAGGGGCCCTCACTGAGTAAGCTGCAAAGTTAGTTAGCTGCATGCTTCTTCTTTGGCAGATGTATTCAGTGAAAACCTACAAGAAACTGCTCGCAGCATAGTTGGATTTTATTGAATAACCAGATTGCGATTTCTGGAAAGAAATATCACTACTGAGATTTTCTAACATGTCTTTTGGTGCTTTGAGCAGCATGAGGTAAATGCCATTTGGTACCATTATATTTAAAAGAAAGGAAACATGAGCAGCACGGTGGCGTGGTGGTCAGCACTGTTACCTCACAGCTAGGAGGTCTGGGTTTGAATCCACCTTGGCACGGGCCTTTCTTTGTGGACTTTACATATTCTCCCTGTGTCTGTGTGGGTTTTCTCTGGGTGCTCTGGTTTCCTCCCACAGTCCAAAGACATTCATTTACTGGGGTTGGGTTAATTGGTAAATTGCCTGTAGGTGTGAATGTTGTCTGTCTCTAGCTGGTAACCTGTACAGCTGGGATAAGCTCCAGCCGCGACCCTGAACAGGGTAAGTGGAAGAGAATGGATGGATCAAGAAAATAAACATCTCTACAGCTCCTTTCTCCAAAATAAGCAATTCACACCAACACAATCTAGATGGATAATATAAACAAAGAGTAGTGGTGAAAAACCAAGTACACCCCATGATTCAGTAGCTTGTGAAAACACCTTTAGCAGCAATAGCTTATAGTGATGCTTTTCTGTTTGACTCTGTCAGACTCTCACCTTCTTGTGGAGAAATTTCTGGTCCCAAATTTGAATTTATGTCATTATATACATCACAAAAAATTTAAATATAGTAAATGTGTAGAAAAAATTATGTAGCCGCTTCACCATTATGGCTAATTCTGCTAACTGGCATATATTAGTATACTGACATATTACAAGAATTGTAATTGTGCATGGTTTGTCATTTTGGGTTTTTCTTTTTGCTTGAACAAATAACAGATGGACTCTAAAACTTTTTTATGGGGAAAGACCATGCAATCTGACACCTGTGGGATCATGTCTCATTCCACTATCAAAGAGGTCCACACAACGATAGTGCCATCACTCATTCATGCCTGTAGCCAACATGTAGGAGGTACAAATCTTTCTGTCATGATTTTCAGCCACTTATTTTAGATTTGCTGCTGTGGTTGGGATCATTGTCCTGCTGTATGACCCAATTTTGGGCAAACTTTAGCTGTCAGATAGATGGCCTCACATTTGATTCTGGAATATTTTGGTTCACAGAGGATTTCATGATTAACTCGATGACTCCAAGGTGCCCAGGTCCTGTGGCTGCAAAGCAAGCCCAGATCATGACCCCCTCCACTACTGTGCTTGACACCTGGTATAAAATTTTTGGAATGAAACACTGTTTGGTTGTTGCTAAATGTGACACTGTGCATTACGTGCATGCATGTGGTCAAACATCTCTACTTTGGTCTTGTCTGTCACAACATTGTCCTAGAAGTCTGATGGTTTGTTCAGATGCAGCTTAGCAAACCCAAGCCACACTGCCATGTTCTCATCAGAGAGGAGACAGTTCTCCTGGTAAACCTTCCAAACAACCCGGACTTGTTCCGTTTTTTTTCTAACTGCATTTTCATGAAAATTAACATTTAATGTGCTAACTGAACCAAACCAAAGCTACAAACCAAAGCTACATCTTTAAGTTCAAGATGTAGCTTTGTTTTTTGTTTTTTTCTGATCCTATGAGAACTGAATGGTCTGACCTGTGGGTGAATTTGCTGGGATGTTCACTCCTGGTAAGATTGACAACTGTCTTAAATGTTTTTCACTTGTGAACAGTCTCTCACTGTAGAAGAGACGATTACTGCTGATGTCTTTCCTGCTGGGCATTGTTTTAACATACACCTGAATGATTCAGACATGCAAAAAGAAAAACTTCTGCTGCTATAAAGGTGGTCAAACTTGTTGAGGATCAGTTAATCAAATGCATTTAATTATGGCTGCTACTTGTGCTCTTGATTCCTACGGAAGCAGTAAGAGTTGACTTAGTTTTTCCCCACATTACTTCTGGATTTTGGCTCAACTTTTGTTAAGTAAATAATGGCACAGTGTAATATGTCATGTTTTGTAGTTCATCTGAGGGTGTATTTATCTAATTTAAAGTCCTGCTAAGGACCAGATGATTGTTTTTATTATATCCAGACAAGTAAAATCTTAGAATTTCGATGGGGTATTTTCTTTTTACCATGTACATTTGATTTTAAAGTCAACTGTTCCTGTACAACTGTTTTTATGCTTATATAGGCAAAGAAAGCTTGCATTTTGGAACCTTACTACACATTAATGCAATAGAAGTTAATGGTTGATAATGCAAATGAGTCAGGACTTCCAACTGACTTCAGCAAAGTTAAAGTTTGAAAACTTTAAAACTAATTAACAGTTCAAGTCAGGGTGGCTTAAAGCTGTCCTAATTAATATTTTTACATTAACAATTGACTAGATGACTACACGTTTCCCTGAGTGGAAAACCCACAATAGCAAACAGCACATCAAGAGCAAATAGCCACCAGAGACCCAGCTATTTTCCTCTAACCAAAGACCAAAGAAAGAGACTGAACATTAGATTCACATCTGCTAGACACGTATCTGGTAACATAATAAACAACTGCAGAATTTTCAGTTTTGGAAAGTAGCCTACTCCCCAAAGTACTAAAAAAGGAACAGTATCAGCAAATCCTGGACAAAAAGAATTATGGTAAAACACAATACACTCTTTTTGGCTGCTGTGTTAGCTAACGCTGTTGGCAGCAGAAACTCTGGTGCTTTATATTGCATTTTTGCTGACAAAATCCTCCTCCCTGGAATAGTACCACTGAGCCATTGTTTTATGGAACTTAACAGAAGAGTCAAAATAACAAACAAAAGCTTTGCACAGTAATTTTAACCAAACCTTGCAGGTCACCACAAAGTCAGCAGGGAGAGTTTTTTTTTTTTTTACCAATTTGGGATCATTGCTTTTTTTTAGTTATTAATATTATTTATTTGTTTTATGTCGTTTCATTTAACAGTTTCTGTGAGTTCAGTCAGCAAAACTACTTGGTAAGGATATTGCTATAAGGCCATTTTTGTTATGGACAAAAAAAAAAAAAAAATATTTGGTTCAAAATAAGAAGCTGTGATTGTTTCATGGTGTTAAATGTCAGCATTAAATAAATCACACAACTTTACTTTATTCATTTTTAAAGCACTTTAAAAACAGAAACTGCAACAAAGTGCTGTACAATAAAATAAGAAAAACACCAAGAGCAGAAACAAAAGCAATAAAAACAGACAATAAGAATTTCAATGTGTATTAAAAGCCAAAGAATAAAAATGTGTCTTAAATGGTACCTAGTATGTTATGTGACACCAAATGATCCCGACTAATCGTCATTTAGTAAAGAGGTTTAAAAGAGTGTGAGCACAGATTTTGAGGTTTCTGAAAATCTTCATGGCATAATGTTTTTAAGCCTTTCTGTCACAACAGGTTGTTTTTGTGTATAGGAGTTTTGGATTTGTTTTGGTTCATGTTTTCACTGTCATTCTAGTATGTTGAACTTTAGTTTTATTTTATTACTTGAGTTCTGGATCCCATATAGTTTTTTTGAGTTTTAGATGCCTTCACTTGTGTCTCTTTTTCCCTGTTCCTCCTTCTCAATCAGCCCTCTGTGTGTAAATAGTCATGTCTTCCTCCTCATCTTTGTCAGATTGTTAAGCTTTCCATGTCGTCATTTTGTCTTCCTGGTTTGGTTTTTAGTTTATCAGCTTTTAAAATACAGTTCATTTTTTGTTACTCTGTGTTCTTTCCTGCCTTTGAGTCCATTTTGTACTGAAATATAACACGTACGTTTTGATATCTTGCAAACTCTTTTCAGTGTCCAAGAGTCCAACAAAAACAACATTTTTAAGCTTTAAGTCTTTTTAGTAGTTTCACTTCTGTAACTGGACATATTGTGTCCTGTATGTCATATGAGCTCTAATTAGTGTAAAAGCGTTTTCCAAAAGTGTCATAAAGTAAATATTACTGCTGTAATATAACGTTTCTTCACAAAGTCAATTAAATGTCTGGGATATTGATCTGGGAATTGTTTGACAGGTGGAGAACACTCACATTCTTTCCCTCTTCATCTTGTCTGACAGGTTTTTTTCACTAGTTTTGCATTTGGCTAGAATATTTTTCACTACTGGTAGCATGAGGTGATACCTGGACCCTACAGAGGTTGCACAGGTAGTCTAACTAACAGACTTCATAGGCTGGCCTGAGGACGCGACATCCTCAGGTGGGCTTTTCACAGATTAGAGCAGGTTCACCTTGAGCTCATGTGACAGGTGTGAAAAGGTCTGGAGAAGCTGTGGAGAACATTATGCTGCCTGTAACATCTTTCAGCATGACCAGTTTGGTGGTGGGTCAGTGATGGCCTGGGGAGGGATATCCATGGAGTGATGCACAGACTTCTACAGGCTAGGCAATGACACTCTGACTGCCATTAGGTATTGGTTTGAAATCCTCGGACTCACTGTCAGAGCCTACGCTGGTGCAGTGGGATCCTCCCGGTCTGCCCGGCCTCATGTGGCAAGAGTATGCAGACAGTTCCTGGAGGACGAAGGAACTGATACCATTGACTGGACACCACACTGGATTGACCTAAATCCAATAGAGCTCCTCTGGGACATTATGTTTCAGTGCATCCCACACTACCAGGTTGCACTTCAGACTGTCCTGGAGCTCAGGGATACGCTGGTCTAGATCTGGTTGGAGATCCCCCAGGACACCATCCATCATCTCTTAGGAGCATACCCCGACATTGTCAGGCATACATACTATCATGTGGAGCCTACAAACTACTGAGTACAATTTTGACTTGCTACAATGAAATTTCGGCAAAATAGACTTGCCTTCTTAATTGTTTTTTTTTTTCACTTTGATGTTTGGGGTGTCTTTGAATACAGCGCTCTGTAGGTTGATAATTTTCATTTCCATAAAACAATGTGACATCTTTTTGTTCCTAGCACATTACCCAGTCCATATCAGTATAGATATCCAGCATGATTTTTTTCCCCCATTGAGATCTGATGTGTTTTCAAAGTGTTCCTTTAACATTTTTTGTGAGCAGTATATATACTGATAATGTGCCTCAGATTGGTGGTACATTCATGGTACATTGCCTTTAGTAAAGACCAGACTTTAGCTGATACAGGTATTTCATAGGAGTAAAATGTAATTCACAAAGCAGTCAATGGCTAACATCCCCCTCCACATTCATTTACTGCTGTTGTTGTCAGGATGGTATTGGTACGGTTTATCATGAGTGCAGTCTCTATTTATCTACTCTTCTAAAAACCTGAAATGTTGCCACATTTGACCACATATGTATAAGAAAACTAACTCAAGAACAGGAAAAAAATTACAGAATAGTATAATCTATATAATATCTTAACATCTCCAACAAACACTTGACAATTATGAGAGTGTGGAGAGTTGAAGTGCTATTGCCTTTGCATTAGTGTAAATTATGAGGCAATCAGTATTTTGGTGAGCAGGAAAGCAGGCCATAAGACAAGATAAAGGCCTCTCTTTCTCCCCTGGAGATGCATGCTGGTGCCTCGCTAATGGTGGCTAATTTGCTAGTGAGGCATAATTGGGTTCCGGAAGCATAAACTCCACGGGAATTGTGAACACCAGCAGAGATAGTAGTAGGGCGATTGTGTGTGAGGGTGTGTGTGATTGGGGTAGATTGCCTCACAGTACGTGTGAATGGCAAGTAGAAACGCGTTAAGTGTGCATCTTGTATCTTTAGCATGTATTCAAACAGTATGAATATTATAAAGGATATTCACAATTACCTTTAATGAGTTTAGCTGTTTGCATGTGTGCTTGAATTTGTGTGCAGAGTCAGAGAAGGCAACTTTATGTAAACTGGAAACTGCAGGAAGCAAAGAAAGCCTTCAAAACTATTCCATGAAGCCTAAAGAGGGGTGTGCAAAGAAAGCTGAGATCTCATAGTTACAGGCCATAAACAGAGACAAACAATGTGTTATAAGAAGTGGCCAGTTTTTGCTCATTCCCAGTGGCATAATCTGCAGCATAAACATGTTTAATTACATCTACCAAACTGCATCCATTGGCAGCTTTATATTTTATGTTCATACATGGACTGCTCTTAAAATAACAGTGACTCACAAGATTGATAACACATTTGTGTGACTTTGTTGATTCTGATGTTGACCAACTTGCAACACAGTACGACTAAGCCAGTATTTGTCAGCATCTTCAATTAACTTTTTTCTAAAGTGTTCTCTCACAGTCATCCCTTCCCTCTTCCCCAAAACAGGTAAGTGCAATGAAAGCAAACTACACTCCAAATGACCCCTGAGTTTCAAATCTCAGTCATAATAACCTTTCCACCATTTTTACTACATCCTGACTCAAAATAGAAGACTTGTCTCCAACTGTGTTGACACAGGAGAGTGTGCATTTCATCTGCTCATTTCTGAGAGTTGCAGAGATACTTGATGTCTGCCATACTTGGTTCCTCTTGTCCTCCTCAATTACAAACACCCGGAAAGGCTTGAGGTACCCTGCTCACTCAGAACACTGCACTGAAACCTCAATTTATAAAAAAATGAACAGTATTGATGTTGCTTCGTTGCTGCTTCACTGACATCTATTCAGTATTTTTGTGAAGTTTATTTTAATCTGTGTTTCTTATTCCAGAAAGTGCATTGTTGACCTTGTTTAAATTAGCTAAAAAAAAAAAAAAAAAAAAAAAAAAAAAGGTTCAAGACATGACACCTACCATGGCAAGAAAAAAATGGAAATGGAAAATAAAGCTTTTCACTTACTGAAATGTCTTTAGTCTATTTGAGTATATAGAATGCACCAGTAATGCTACAAGAGTAATTAAAAGCCT